>NW_027210677.1:1255000-1327500 GCF_029030835.1 Brachyistius frenatus
GGTAGGAACAAAATCCGAGGAACTTAAAGTATCCAATTTTATTTGCACTTTGTTTTCTGAGATCTCCGAGGTTTTGGGGATTCAAACAAACAACCGAAAATACTTAACCCTCCTCTCGCTAAACAAAAACAAATAACTGAAAAACAGCAAATGAGGTAATTACACTACAAACAAAATATCAATAGCACTTGTTCCATTTTTATATAAAGTTAATTTAATGCTGGTCTTTGAAATACTGCAAAAATATGCTCATTTTCAAAATCTTTTTTGTGAATGTTAATTGAATAGTGATATAATGTTGACGTTTTTATAATGCTTGCACCACATTTGAATAGCCTAATTGTAACATCTCTACTACCAGTAGCAGCTAATAAAAACCATACAATTTACTGCTTTCCATAAAGAGATCAAATTAATATTGAACAGAATTGAGTTCAGCCTGTTGGTCTGGCTCTCCACAACAGTCCCAGTTTCTCATGAGGCCCTTTGGGAAAATGAATTGCCCACCCTTGAGCTAAATAGTGGTGCCTAAAAATGTCAAGACTGCCCAAATGGCAAAGTCTGCTTCATCTTCCCCTCATGTATTTCAGCCATTCACTAAGCATTTTTACAGGTAGTTGCCAACTCAGCTGTTTGGCACCGTGCTGGTAGTGCAGTGGGTTTATCAGAGCTTTTTCAACGAAAATGTCTGTCTTCTGTTGCTGGAAATGGCTGATTAAAACTGCAAGACTGAACCAGAACAGTTGAAGTTGTGAGCTGCAAAAATCAAACCAATGAGCAAGTTTAAAAAGCTCTGCACAGCTGAGGGCAACTCGGCGGAAGTTGCTGATAATTTGACAGTGACAGTGTTCACATTACACGTCATCATTTTATCAACTGTTCACATAAAGATATTAACTTATATTGCTTGATTCCTTCATCATTTAGTTTCCCCTTTCCCACACTCCCATTTCGATCGCAACTACGTCTCATAAAAGAAAGCAATGATGCCAAGTTTAAAATATTTTCAGCCTCAAGTTGTACATGTATAAATCTCTAATCATGTTGGAGCTTAGTGTAATTACAGGATTAGGTTATTTCCCCAGCTGTTTTATTACATTATTTTTCATATAAAAATCACGTCATGCTTGTTTGAACACTACTTTGTAAAGTGAACAGGCCTGGACTGACTCTGCTGTGTCTCCTGCAGGGTCAGTCAGTACCGGTTCTGTCAGATCATGGCTGAAAACCTGCCTCGACTGAGAGAGGAAATCAAAGAGATATCCATGTCAGATCTAAAGGACTTCCTGGAGAGCATCCGAAAACACTCAGACAAGGTTGGAGAGACCGCTATGAGACAGGTATGAAATTGTATTTTTTAACAAATACATTCTAAACAAGAGCTGTGAAAAAAACTTATTCATCACCTCATTGGCCACTTTGTGTCTCTCCAGGCACAGCAGCATAGGACCTTTAACAGCGCTGTAGTGAAGCAGGTCGGCGTGGGACATTATACCAAGCCTGTGTACTCCCTCAACGGACGAACACACACTCACACTCCCAACGGCCTGCTGATAGACGACGACACAGGAGACGAGGAGGAAGCTGATGAAGAGGTGAAGAAACACAAAGTGAAAAAAAACTATTGATCTTTTTATGTTTCCGTTTATGTTTTATTTTATTTTAACGAGTCTGTACTGTATGCTATATAAAAGGGGATAACAAAATGTACAGTCAGATAATAGTGTTGAGTCCTGGCATAAAATAAATTCATTATGTTGCATAATGGGGAACTATTTTCTATTAAAATTATAGTTAATCTTCACAGAATCTTTCTACCGGTTTTTGTTAGATAATATAACTGCGCTGCTGATTGAATCTAGAAGAATAAGTTAATAAACAAGTATTTTAATGGTAATCAAGTTTCCTCATTTACATGTGACAGGTTCTTACAGCTCAGGACCTGGTGGACTTCTCACCTGTCTACAGGTGTCTACATATTTACACTGTGCTGGTAGGTATTTCTTTCATTAGACAGTTTTTCCACAAACAGCATCATGCCAAGTGTCACAACACATTTCACTTTTATAAATGATAGAACTCATCCAACAACAACAAAAAAAGGATTCAAGAGTTTCAAATGGTCAACACATTACCTCATCACTGAGGTTGAAATAAGCACAGCAACAGCGTATTAATGCAGCGCCGTTCCGTAGAGATCTGTATGAACACTCCCATTTCTCCGTTCATTAGAATTGGATAAGCTCTCTTCAGCTATGCTAATACATTTGCACCATAGCTCAGAAAATATTTGATATAGTGCTGTTAGCTAGTTCAGTAGAGGGAACCGCAAGCCATATTTCTGCTTTTTACATAAAATGGTGAAGAACTTAAAAAATGTACCCCCCATGTGAATGGTTTGAAATCTACATTAATTAATTTCCAAATGTAGATCATGGCAGCGTTTCTCTTTTTTTTATTTGCAAAGTAAACATTCTGGCTTGTAATAGTGCGAAGAATCCTTGCTAACAGCCTTATAAGCGTTTATTGAATCGGTTTCTGTATTTTTCTGTGTCTGCAGGGTGACCGAGAAACATTTGAGAACTACTACAGGAAACAAAGGAAAAAACAGGCTCGGCTAGTACTTCAACCGCAGGCTAACATGGTAAGCAACACGCATTGTTAAATGCATGTAATGCATATAATTGAAAATCACTGAATTAAATTTAATTTGTAGTCAATACCAAACACTAACTTTCCTGACTTCAGCTCTGTTCTAATGGGCTAAATGTTTTTAGATGAAGCAGCTTTAACCTCAAGAGGCAGCAAAGTCGATAGCGTGTTAAGTGAATAAGCAAATAAGGCAACAATAGAAAAGACTTCTGTTGTATTGCTTTCACTTTAAGTGCTGGAAAATGCTCTTTTTAAATGAATATTGACTGAAGGAAAAAGGCATCACAAATTCAGAATTCATGTTTTTGACTTAATGTAAAGAATTTCAGTCTTTGTTGCCTCCAATAAAATACACACTGGTGAACAATAATGCATGCTGCTATGACAGCACACTGCACTGACTTTTTTTTTTTTTTTAAACAACTTCTTGCCATGTTAGCAGAATAATTACCCAAAAAAATTGCAATGACCTAAGATATCTTCACATAGTGGAGATGGTTACATATACATACACTCACCAAGCACTTCATGAGGGATGTAATTATCCAATCAGTAAATTATTTGGCAGGGATCAGTTTGACCGTGGCATAACATGTCCCACGTCCTGGTTGGATGGGCTACAACAGTAGAAGAACACGTCTGGTTCCACTCTTGTCAGCTAAGGACTGAACAACGGCATAGGCTCACCAAGACCGGATTGTTGAAGATTTAAAAAAGAAAAAAAAGAAGGCAGCCCGGTCTGATCAATCTCCATTTCTACTGAGGCTGTAGATGATCTGCTCAGAATTTGGCTGTAACAGCATGAATCCATGGACCCAACCTGCCTTGTGTCAACCGTGCAGGCTGCTGTAATAGTGTAGGGGGTATTTTTCCTGACACGGTTTGGGGCCCTTCATAAACATCTGTCGTGGTTTGAATTTGTGGTCAACCGATTAAATGCTATTTTAATATAATTGATATCAGTTGATACCTGAGCTTCCAAGGCAGCTAAATGAAAAATGTCTGCAGACACATCTCAACTCAACTCAGCTTTATGTATATAGCACCTTTCATACAAGCCTGCAGCCCAAAGTGCTTCACATTGGAGCAACATACACATAAAAAACAAAGATCCAAACAAGTCGGCAAGTGTACAGAACAATAAGATAAGAAAATAAGGTAAAACTCGTAAAAATATAGGTTCAATAAAATATAGAAATTTAAATTGCAACAATAAAACCAACGTTGTAAGAATCAATCATAAAATTCAGGAAAGTAAAGAAAAACACGGAATGAAAACAATAATCCAAATTTAAAATCAGGATGATAAGCATCACCAAAGCCCAAAAAATATAGGTTTTTAGTTTTCTTTTAAAAAACACTTCTGATGAGCTTCTGATGACCAAAGGCAGTGAGTTCCACAGTTTAAGGGACATAAAAAGAGCTCTCACCAGACCTATTGTGGAACACATGAGGAATATGAGGAATATGAATAACATGAGGGCGGCACGGTGGTGCAGTGGTTAGCACTGTCACCTCACAGCAAAAAAGGTTCCGGATTCGAATCCAGTCCTGGGCCTTTCTGTGTGGAGTTTGCATGTTCTCCCTGTGCTTGCGTGGGTTCTCTCCGGGTTCTCCGGCTTCCTCCCATCATCCAAAAACATGCACCTCAGGTCAGGTTACCTGGCGCCGCGCTAGTGGCAGCCTGCTGCAGCATCTCCCCCCTGAGAGCCCCCCTACTGTAGTGAAGACATTTCCCCTCGGGGATTAATAAAGTGTATAAAATCCAAAAAAAAAAATCAAAAATTTAAAAGAAAAGCAGAGGATGACCGGAGGCAACCTTGTCATTGTGTCTTGGGTGGAACGATGTCCATTCGTTTTGTCGTTCTACGGTCAGATGTCAGGGGGCACTATGAATCAGTGGGAAACTTGCCAATGCTGAATGTAACATTACATGTAAGAAAACAGTCAAACTTATATTCTTAGCTTTTAAGAGCTGAGTTTGTTTAAACGGCCACTCTTTATAACATAAAATGTTTACTTTCTGTATAATTAGATTGATTTCTGTCTTTAGAAGGAACCCCCGACTATTTAGACTTGTAGACCTTCTTACATTACTGTTAGCATCAGCTACATAAATGTGATGTAAAAAAAACCCAAAAAAACACTGCAGATGTCTTCGTTTTGAAGTTATTTCTCATTTATGTCTTAGCTAGTCACAGAGATAACTGGTTGGGACTGAAAGTTACACCAGAGAGAAAGAAAACAGAAGCAGGCAACCTCATCGGGAACACTTTGCTCTGATGGTCTTTGCCATTTCTTCTTTTGATTTATGCTTTTCCTGCTGACTCGTGCAATGATGTGTGTTAACGTGTGTGTGTGTGTGTGTGTGTGTGTGTGTGTGTGTGTGTGTGTGTGTGTGTGTGTGTGTGTGTGTGTGTACGTGCGTGCGTGTTCAGCACGAGACAGTGGAAGGCTACAGAAGATACTTCAACCAGATTGTAGGGTAAGAAGCACCCCTCTCAGGATGTCATGTGTGTCAGACAGTGACGGTTGATTCTTTGTGAACTTAAAAGTATTGAGGTGTGTGTGTGTGTGTGTGTGTGTGTGTGTGTGTGTGTGTGTGTGTGTGTGTGTGTGTGTGTGTGTGTGTGTGTGTGTGTGTGTGTGTGTGTGTGTGTGTGTGTGTGTGTGTGTGTGTGTCATCAGGTTCTTTGTCGTGGAGGACCATATCCTGAATGCCACGCGGGGTCTGGTGACCAGAGCTTTCACTGATGAACTGTGGAACATGGCCCTCTCCAAGATCATTGCTGTGCTCCGCACACACTCTGTAGGCTCACAAACACACGCACACACACACACACACACACACACACACACACACACACACACACACACACACACACACACACACACACACGCGCGCGCATACACATGCACACGCTGGCGGCAGGGAGTTGACTGTGAATGTGAAAGACACTGTTGAGAGTTAATAGAGATAACAGGGCCTGCTGTGAATCTATTTACTCTGGAAGAACCTTCATTCATTGGCTGATATACACACACACATAACATTTTGGAGGTCAGTACACCCACAAACACACTAATGATGTCACTCTCAAGAGAAGAGGTCAAAACACACATACGCATGCAGCCAAAGAGGAGGTCATTTGGGCCCTAATGAGAAACAGATTGCAACAATAACAGCAGATTAAGAAGGCATATTCCTGACCGCTGGGCTGCAGTCAGTTGTTAATGTCCCTGTGGATTATGCTAACAGGACAGCGAATGGGCCGCACAGCATGGGGTGAGAAGACTAACAAAGGCCCTGGTAGCCCCTCTGCTGGGACATGACACAGGCAGCTCCACATTGCCAGGGTCCTGCACTTCCAGCGACTGCATGGCCAGTGCATAGGAACAAAGTGTATTTCCCTAACCTATCCATCCAGTCTAATTCTCAGCGTAAAACATCCAGAAATGTATGTCAAATAAATGTTGGTCATATGTTAGTTCTCCCTAATTTTCAATGAGCAAAACTCAGCATAACTCTTATCTGTCCATTTTCATCAAGCGAATACAAAAGAAACACACCTTCCTTATGACTTAAAGATCATGTGACTTAATAATCATGTCGTATGTAGCACTGACCAGAACATGGTAGATATAGACTTATAAAGTGATGAGATTGATTTCTGCCACTGCTGTGATTTACTGCTGTTAAGTCCGGTCTCCAGCGGATTGTTGGTGTCTGTGTGTAACGTCTGAGTAAACAGAGGCAGGCAGCCATCGCTTCATGTCAAATCTCAGGCTGTGTTAATTTACTCTGTTGATTTACATACTCCCGACTTTGGCAGGATCCATGTGTTCGAATCAAGGACTCAACTGTGCTACTTTCTGGGTCATAAATCACTCTGCATCCCAGAAAAATGGAGGGACTTTGTTTGTGTTGATTGACCCTCGGCTAAGGCCCGCCCCCTCTGTCAGTAAGACTGTTTATTGACAGTGATGGGACGGTTACTTTTGAAATTTAATAGGTTACAAATTACTAAGTGTAATGTGACTATTTCAATAACTTCACATTAATGTAACTTATTACACTTGATTACTCTTTAATTACTCTAAGTTTTAACACTAAAGCTGAAAAGACAGAACTATCACTAGGGGCTGGGTACTGTTCACAGTGTTTCCACACAGGATCCTGACTGTCTCTTTTTAAATATATCTTCATCTTATCTTTCTTCATGGTTACCCACCTTGGCGTGTTCGGTTCGAGCAATGCACAGTGATTTGACTGGCAAATGAGAGGCAGTGAAAATTCAAACAAGAGAAACCATCAAAAACAAGGCTCCAAATACTGACAAATGAATGGAACCTGTTCAGATGGAGACAAAAGGCATTCCTGTGGTGGAAAAAATGCAAAGCCTTTTACTGAGAAAATAACTGTTGAGATCTGAGATGCAGTTGAAACTTAATAATTACAACAGATAATCCATATGGAGTAGGTGATCATAGATTTCCTTTCCCCAACTTTTTAATATTGTTTGCTCAATAATTTGGTATTTTTTTTATTTTTTTTTTATCTCCAGTCATACTGTGACGACCCAGACCTGGTCCTGGAGCTGAAGAATCTCATGGTCATCTTTGCTGACACCTTACAGGTTGGTTCAGAGGTCTACCTAATGTTAACAGCTTGGTAAAGTATGTAGAATGATTAAAACATTTGCTGTTTTGTATCACCTCTTTTCCACTGCTGGCACTTGCTCAGCTCTTCTCAAGTCAACTTGCTTTTGGTGCCAGTTACTTTTCTGAATTTTGTTTTCCACTGCAGATACTGTAGTACCCCCTCAATTAAATGATAACTGCTCTGACATCATCTGTACTGCAACAAACACTCTTTGCTGAATGGATTTTGTTGGCAACTAAACCTGCTCAGTTCACCACGGTGTGGTTTTGCCAGTTGCCATTAATTGAATAGTCCAGTGACTACAGAAAACAGCGACCTGACTAGTTGATGCCGCCCGCATATGCTCACACAGTATGCAATGACAATTTTCTCTGACCAATCAGTTGTCTGCAGTGTTTTGATGTCACCTTTTTAATATCAGTTCAGCTCTCTTGAAACCTCAACAGGGTAGTATCAAAATGTTTTACCCAATGAAAAACCATAAAGAAGGGATTAGATGAGAGTAAACCAGAGCTGGTACCGGCAATGGAAAAGAGCCCCGGGTGTGATGTTTCTTCATGTGTGTGCAGGGTTATGGGTTCCCGGTAAACCGCCTGTTTGACCTGCTGTTTGAGGTCAGAGACCAGTACAATGAAACTCTGCTGAAGAAATGGGCGCTGGTGTTCAGGTGGGACTGTTTGGAATTGTATTTCTGTTGGGATAGGTCCAGAAATCTTTTTGACATTAATGTATATGTAACAGAATATACCTTCAGACTTGTGTTACTTTTCCGAACTTTCTATGTCATAAATGTGTTGTGTGGTGAGTTCTAGGATAACATAAACCCCTTTTAGGGATCATTGAAATAAAAAAAAAAACAGCAGGTTCTTACTGACCAGTCATCCAGCAGCACTTAGTCGTATTAACTTTAACCCAAGACCAATGTGTTGACCCTATTGAAGGTCACAAGGTGAAACTTGTCAGTTTCACAATGAAGTTGTTCTTAATGGTACAAGTGTTATTAAAAACGTTTGCGTTGATTGCTCTGAAACTATGCAATCTTCTTGAGTATCAGAAACTGAGGAATCTGAGTCACTCTAGTACTTACTCATTTCCAGTGAGGTTTATTTTACATCCAAAATTTGTCATTTCATTTGTGACCTCTTGGTCCAGCTTAGGTAAATTAATAGAAAGGGTAATAGCAGGTGATTTTAATGTAGATTGAAGTTTGTGAATGAAGAGTCTGAAGAAAATAGTACGAGGGGCAAACTTTTTAAAGAGCTAATATTTGATAGTAATGTAATAATAAATTCAAGTGTGTGCAAACATTCAAGATGTGTTATTTTCTACAGGGAGATCTTTGAGTTGGACAACTACAGTCCCATCCCTGTGGACACAGAGGAGGAGTATAAACTGGTAGTCAGCCGATTCCCCTTCCATGATGCTGAGATAGAGAAGGTAATAAGTTCAAGTGCCAAAGACTCTCAAACTTGTATATCCATTTTGCACATGCATTTATGCACATGAAGGAGATATACTGTGTCCTCTGCAGATAATCAATAATAGATTTAGTACTGTTGCTTTGTGTGTTTTGTGTGTCTGTGTGTAAGCAGCAGGACTTTCCTAAAAAGCTGCCGATGTCCCAGTCTGTCCCTCAGATCTACACACAGGTTAAAGAGTTCATTTACGCCAGCCTCAAGTTCTCTGAGTCATTACACCGCAGGTAAGTTCTCGAACAGCTCAAATGTTCACACATGGACCCTGAAACATTTCTACAGATCTGATCTTCACATACTTTTTGTCTTTTTATTGGGCAACGGTATAAATATCTGGGCTTGCTGAACCCAAACTTTTGTTTGTGTGTCCAGTTCAACGGAGATCGATGACATGTTGCGAAAATCAACCAACCTGCTGCTGACGAGAACTCTCAGCAGCTGTCTGCAAAACCTCATTAAGAAACCTCACATAGGACTGACTGAGGTGGGAGTAAATCACCAATACCAAAACACTGACACATATTATCATGACAAAAGGATTTAGTACAATTATTACTCTAAAATAAAAACTTTCCTTCTGTTAGCTGGTGCAGATCATTATTAACACCACCCACCTGGAGCAGGCCTGCAGGTATCTGGAGGAGTTCATAACAAACATCACCAATGTGTCTCCTGAAACAGTTCACACCACAAGACTTTATGGCTTGTCCACATTCAAGGTAAAATGTCAATGTAATGTGTGTTAATCTTGTGTGTTACTGCTTTCAAAATTTGTTCTAAACCACACTAGCTGACCTAAATATAAGGAATAAGGAGAGAGTTAAAAACAAACTGTACTTTTGCAGATTTGGGGAGAGGGGTAGGAGTCTCAAGGAAAAGATTTTGATGTGTCGAATCTCGGCTACTTTTACTCATTCAAACCTGTTTCTGTTTTGGGTAGCACCACTACATCTGGGAAATTTGTGAATAGCATTTAGTGCCTTCAGAGGAAGCTGTTTGAAGTCTTAAAATGTAATAAATGGCATCAAAATTGTAATGTCATCTATTATCTGTTCATTAATTAATTTGTAATTATTCTTATATGAACTTCCGATAGTTTAATAGTAACTCTGCAGATTCCCAGCATCAAACTTCACAATGTGAAATTGTCTCCAAAAATAATGATCTGTGGTTGTAGATAACAATAAAACCATCAAGACTTACCCACAATGCTATTAAAGGCATAAGATATATGCAGATAACATGCCCACTTACTTCCTCATCGCTGGTCACATTCTGACACTGTGTTCCACAGGGCATACTTATGTACTAAGTACCACCATACATTTTTCTTTTTTAGAAGCCATCAGTAAGATGTTGCGTGTGTTAAACAAAGGGGTTAGAAAACGTGTCCATTTCAGGGTCAAATAAAAGTTGGTGGCTGATGCATTCAAACGCTATGGTTATTTCACCGGTCAATGCGGAACTGCCGTGTGTGATTTGAGACGACACTATATTGTTGAAATTCAAGTACTACACAAGTAAATGTACATGACATGTAAGACATGTTAGAATACGAAGTGAAGTATGTCATTTGTAAGTCCTTGTTACTTACTTCCTGTGAATTTTAGAGTGACTAAAACAAGCTACAGAAGCATAGAAATTACTTTTAAAAACAGAAACAGGACATCTAATGTATTTACTTAACTGTAAGAACACACTCCCATGAGGTCTAACGAAAAGTATTTTTGCAGGATGCCCGTCACGCTGCAGAGGGAGAGATTTATACCAAACTGAACCAGAAGATCGACGAGTTCATCCAGCTAGCGGACTATGAATGGGGCATGGCCGAGTCAGACGGCCGGGCCTCGGGATACCTCATGGACCTGATCAACTTCCTGCGTTCCACTTTCCAGGTCTTCACACACCTCCCGGTGAGTTTGATCCACACACACCCTCGACCCGTTGAATCTGCCGCCTCTCCCGGGCAACTGTGGGACATTGACATTGTTGTTTTTGATTTTTAAAGTTTTTTTTTCAAAATGGTGTGTTGCTGTGTTTGTCATGTTTTTGTTGATAATAAGGATGTGAGGATTCTATTTTTGTAAAAAAATGTTTTTACTGTTTTCTTTCCATTTTCCCTAAACTCCCTGTTTTCTGATATTTTCCTACATATTCATCCAAATCCCTATTAACGTGTGGGGACAGTCTGACGATGAATTGGTTTACATTGTGAATTTGAAGTTGAACACAGAGTATATGTTGCGTTGGCGATCTGCGCTTATGCATGTTACTGTCCCAAAAAAATTGCTTTTGTACACACTGACATCATCCACACCTAACAAGGCACATTTGCTGACAGCAAAGTTTGAAGGACGGTGTCCTGGCTGAGATAGCTGACTGCTACAGCCTTTCAGTCCCATTGTCTAGTCTCAGTGGGCCACTTGCTTGCTCCTCTATCCCAACCTTTTATCATGTCTTGAATGACTTCCTGCCTGTATTGTATTTTTGTTTTTTCAAGAATGTCTCCTGTCTCCCCATCCACACCTTCTGTAATGAAAAGAGCTGTAAAAGATTTTTTTTACTCCTTAATTAATTTGTTTTGTCAAGCATGCAAGATATCTCTCGTTGAATTTACTTCCTCCTGTCCATTTATTGTTGCCACATTTCTTTTCCTGTCCTTTCCCTCTTTCCCTGCCCTTCTTCCATTTTTGGTTGGTTTGGGGTTCACTGCTCAGAATAACAACAATGACCATGCCTCGATGTCGGTGAGTATTCCTGCCTGGGTTTTTATAACACAATGCTCTCATTCTACAGTCAAAGGGGAGATGAAACGCATGCTTATGTTTGACTGTGGGACCTCCACTACTCCAGGCCTGTGGTTTTGTTGGCACCAAATGACATCCACAATAGCTAAGACCCGAAGGCAAGGTCCATTCGCGGTTATTAAATACTGGCCAAGAAAGGTTTTTCACTAAATGAAACCTCTTTTGTGAAAAACATCTTTTTTTTCATATGGCATGGTTTCAATGTCTTGTTTACAAGGGTGAATGTTTGGTTTCAGATGTTGGTGGCAGGCATGATTTCACAAATGAAGAAAATAAAGTAGAATAATAAAATATGTGTGGTGGTTTTGAAATGTAGTTTTGAAGTTGGGGACAAAACCATCTGTCATCTTGTGGAACAAAGTAATCGCAGCTCAAATCTCCATTATAGACTACAAACCACTTTTTGTTTGCCCACACATATTTTCCCCAGTTGCATGCTTTTGTACCCGAGGTGTACTTTACCATCAGGTCTATGGATATCTCAAGCAAATCCCGGTAGCATGGTCCCTTTTTGAAAATGTATGCTTCCTTTAACACCACTCAAGATTTTTTTTTAACATCTGACATTTTCTGGCTTCACGGTTGCCTTTTACTCTGTCACTGTTGGCTTTACTTTTACGACTACGTCTTATGTAAAAATGAAGTCAAAAGTAATCAGGCCACAGCACATAGATGCTGCCAGGTGACCAGCAACCTTTTGGATGGCTGCACCGCGATGTCAATACATTGTATATTTTGCATCTGGCAAGGTAGACATAAATGTAGTTTAATGATAACAGCTGTGTTGTGTACTTGGCTGTACTGACATTAAATATATGAGGGTGCATCGGCTACGGTTGCGTGCGAACGTTTTGCAGCCACGTGACGGGCACGAAGAAGGAGGAAGCTGTAACATCTGTGAGTAAGTATTCCAGGTTTTGTTGCTTGATCAACATCAATGCCTGAGTTACACATGTTTTTGTGAGCAGGGGTCGACTTCTCTGTGGCAATGACCAGAGGGCTCAGGTGTTGATGTTGATCAAACAAGAAAACTTGGAATACGTACTCACAAAGGTTATAACTTCTCCCTCTTGCATGCATGTCACAGTGCTGCGCAACAGGAGCAGTCTTGGGACTTTCTCGTAAATGATCGCAGAACTGAAGGACTTGTTAGATTATCTGAAACTATATTTCCAATGGCAGAATCAGGGACTCTATCTGACAATTTTTCGGACTTAATGAAAGACAATCTCACAAGTTTGCTCACTTTACGCAGTGATTGTTGTGGAGTTGGAAAGGTTTGCAGATTTGAGCTTCTTTCTTCACGCTACTGCTTACAACACTCTTCATTTTTACAACCAGATGCAACACCATGAATAAAAACAAGTAATAAACCCTTTTGCCTTTGATGTGATTGAATGTTTTAAAGCACCTTTAAGACCACAGCTCCAAACCAAAATGTTTGCATCTTTGTTTTTCTTTTTCCCCTATATTAAATCAGCAAATTAACGTTCTAAACATAATTTTCAAATTTTCTGTTTTCAAAAATGATGACTCGGCGAAAATAACTCGTATTGGCCCTCTTACAGTGGGTACGGAAAGTATTCAGACCCCTTTAAATTTTTCACTCTTTGTTTCATTGCAGCCATTTGCTAAAATCAAAAAAGTTCATTTTATTTCTCATTAATGTACACTCAGCACCCCATGTTGACAGAAAAAAACAGAAATGTAGAAATTTGTGCAAATTTATTAAAAAAGAAAAACTGAAATATCACATGGTCATAAGTATTCAGACCCTTTGCTCAGTATTGAGTAGAAGCACCCTTTTGAGCTAGTACAGCCATGAGTCTTCTTGGGAATGATGCAACAAGCTTTTCACACCTGGATTTGGGGATCCTCTGCCATTCTTCCTTGCAGATCCTCTCCAGTTCCGTCAGGTTGGATGGTGAACGTTGGTGGACAGCCATTTTCAGGTCTCTCCAGAGATGCTCAATTGGGTTTAGGTCAGGGCTCTGGCTGGGCCAGTCAAGAATGGTCACAGAGTTGTTCTGAAGCCACTCCTTTGTTATTTTAGCTGTGTGCTTCGGGTCATTGTCTTGTTGGAAGGTGAACCTTCGGCCCAGTCTGAGGTCCAGAGCACTCTGGAAGAGGTTTTCTTCCAGGATATCTCTGTACTTGGCCGCATTCATCTTTCCTTCAATTGCAAACAGTCGTCCTGTCCCTGCAGCTGAAAAACACCCCCATAGCATGATGCTGCCACCACCATGTTTCACTGTTGGGATTGTATTGGGCAGGTGATGAGCAGTGCCTGGTTTTCTCCACACATTAGAATTAATGCCAAAAAGTTCAGTCTTGGTCTCATCAGACCAGAGAATCTTATTTTTCATAGTCTGGGAGTCCTTCATGTGTTTTTTGGCAAACTCTATGCGGGCTTTCATATGTCTTGCACTGAGGAGAGGCTTCCGTCGGGCCACTCTGCCATAAAGCCCCGACTGGTGGAGGGCTGCAGTGATAGTTGACTTTGTGGAACTTTCTCCCATCTCCCTACTGCATCTCTGGAGCTCAGCCACAGTGATCTTTGGGTTCTTCTTTACCTCTCTCACCAAGGCTCTTCTCCCACGATTGCTCAGTTTGGCTGGACGGCCAGGTCTAGGAAGAGTTCTGGTCGTCCCAAACTTCTTCCATTTAAGGATTATGGAGGCCACTGTGCTCTTAGGAACCTTGAGTGCTGCAGAAATTATGTTGTAACCTTGGCCAGATCTGTGCCTTGCCACAATTCTGTCTCTGAGCTCCTTGGACAGTTCCTTCGACCTCATGATTCTCATTTGCTCTGACATGCACTGTGAGCTGTAAGGTCTTATATAGACAGGTGTGTGCCTTTCCTAATCAAGTCCAATCAGTTTAATTAAACACAGCTGGACTCCAATGAAGGAGTAGAACCATCTCAAGGAGGATCAGAAGAAATGGACAGCATGTGAGTTAAATATGAGTGTCACAGCAAAGGGTCTGAATACTTATGACCATGTGATATTTCAGTTTTTCTTTTTTAATAAATTTGCACAAATTTCTACATTTCTGTTTTTTTCTGTCAAGATGGGGTGCTGAGTGTACATTAATGAGAAATAAAATGAACTTTTTTGATTTTAGCAAATGGCTGCAATGAAACAAAGAGTGAAAAATGTAAAGGGGTCTGAATACTTTCCGTACCCACTGTATATAAGGAAACTTTAGAGCACAGCTCCTCTCTGGGGTTCAAAAAACAATTTGCAAGGTTCAAGGATTTCAGTTTTTTTTCTCGCATACCTTTGAATTCAGGGATCCCTGACTGTCTCTTTAGTTTTGTGTTAAAGATTTGTTTTTGTTTGTTATATAATTGTGTACCTCAGTAAAACTGCAGACTGTGTATTATCCTTGACAATGAGGACACTACATCCTCCCTAAGTCTGAGTTTTTGCATCAGTATCTGTGAGAATGGGTTGTGTTGATCGGCCCTTCTGTGCCTTATCCACAAACACTGTAATTTACTGATCTATTCAGAGTTAGCGTTTCAAACACGTGAGCGGAGCGTTAGCTTGTAGCAATTCCACTCATTTTAAGGGGATGAAAATCACAAAAAATCACCACGCCTCAAAGAGGTGGAAATGCTCACGATTCTTATTCGCTTTAGAGTTGTAAACATGATGCTATAGATTTATGTCAAGTGTTACAGAGCATGTCTAATTATTGATTGAGATCAACATGTTCCCCATCTGCATGTGTTCGGCTTTGGTCTTTGCTTGATGTATGATTCTGGATATTTAGTGGTACTGAAGATCAGTCTCATAGATTTGTAATTGTTATCATTGGACTTGATGATAAGCTGAGCATGTTTTAGCAGATATATAGAAGATTTTATGAGGTTTAAGGAGGCCTCACTAAAACAAAACAGTAAAAATGAAAGATTTGAAGTGCATTTTTAGTCTTCTAGTTTTCTTCCTATCAGACACATCACCTCTCTTTCTGTCAGTGCTAAAAGTGTAGTAAGTGCTTCAAGGACAGAAAGTCATAATGACATTACAATAACTTTTGTTTCACAAAACATATAGATTTATCTTTGTCATTTTGTTTCCGTTTTTTGTCTGCTTAATGTCTTTCTTACATATCAAAAAAGCATTGTTCATTTGATTTCTTGTTTCGATTAGAATTTGTTTTGAATTTATGCAAGATGCTGATACAAATCACAGCTTTAAAAGCATAATACGCCTCTCTGTCTGCACGGATGTAAACATGAAGATGTAGATGGACAGTGTATGCGGTGGGTGTTGCCTTTCCTGTCCTCAGTGGGCACGGTGGTGCAGTGGTTAGCACTGTCACCTCAGAGCAAAAAAGGTTCCGGGTTCGAATCCGTGTGTGGATTTCTGTGCGGAGTTTGCATGTTCTCCCTGTGCTTGCGTGGGTTCTCTCTGGGTTCTCCGGCTTCCTCCCATCATCCAAAAACATGCACCTCAGGTCAGGTTACCTGGCGCTGCGCTAGTGGCAGCCTGCTGCAGCATCTCCCCCCTGAGAGCCCCCCTGCTGTAGTGAAGACATTTCCCCTCGGGGATTAATAATGTGTATAAAATCAAAACCAGTCTTATGTGTACCCTGCTACTGCAGGTCTCTTTGCGTGTTTTGCAGCATTAGCTCCAATTTTCAATTCAATTAATTTTGTTGGCAGTCAACTCTAAATTTTTGCCTGTGAATGCCACAGTTTAAAATCAACTTACCCTGAAGAGCACCAAATAGTTACACATTAATTACACTAGGTAGATGCAATATAAAAATGTGCTTTGTTTTCGATCTCAACACATCCTAAAGGCCTTTTTACACCAGAAAATGGAACAGTACATTTTATTCTTGAGGCTTTGCAAATTCAGTGGTCCTCAAAGCTTCTTGTTATACATTCTCTACTTTGGCAGTAATTCTGTGTATTACTGTAGCTGGCCAGCCAAGTGATACGCTTCCTCTGTTTTGGACTTTCTAGCCATCCTTTCTCTCAAAGGTCAGCACTGTCAACAGTTAATTAACAGTGTCAATTTTGTGTGTCAAAGTTTACCAACGTTGAATTTAATAAAAGACTCGTAAGCAAACACACTGATTGCAGCTATAACAATGTAAATACCTGCTATAACTACAGAATTTCACTTTTTGTGGTCATTCAAAATCTGACCAAACCTGTTCTATTTGACTGCCATACTTGAAAGAGTATCACCCTTGCTACCCAGCTGAAACCCAAACTTAGTGTCAAACTTTGTTGGTTTTGCTGCAAGTATGTGAGTTTACAAGGCATGGACATTTCATTCAGAATAACTTAACGAGGGTGAATAGAGAAAGTTCTGAGACAGTTTCTGTGGTGTGCAAAAGGACTTGAGTTAAGTGATGTTCACAGAGCTTAGGGAAACAATAACTTTAGAAAGAAAGTATGACACATTTTTGGTACCCATGGTAAATGCACATTTGAGATTTCACCGTGGACTTCAAAAGAACACGCACATCAAATCTTATGTCAAACTCGGAATATCGGCAACAGAGAACCTTGAAATACTTCAGGGGGCCTACAACAATGATGCAATAAGCCAGGCGAGGTGTTTTAAAGAAGCGTTTGGGCTTCAAGAGGTGCAGAATGTCACATCGGTCCAAGAACGAAGAAGGGCATCAGGTTAGGAGTACAACTAGGTGGGTTTGTCTTTGACATCTGCAAGGTTCGTGCCCCGTTAATTAATTCTTCAGATTGTCAACTGTGATGTTCTGAAGCATCTGATTGGAAAAGATTTGGTGCAAACCCAACAATGTCACTTGAGTTCTCCCGACATGACGATGCACCCAGTCGTGGTGTGTTTGATATCGGCAGGTTTCTAGCCCAGAACACGACCAACCCGCCAGATTTGGTTCCCTGGGACTTCTGTTTCCCCAAAAATGTTGCACTCACTGCTCAAGTTTTTAGGTGCATGTTGAAATCACAATTGTGCACGTATAGTACTGCATGTTGATCCAAGGTATTGCTTCCTCGGCTCTGTGCACGTCACTGTATTGCTGCTTTGTTCTTGGATGTTGTTGATTGCCCCCTCTGCTGCTGCATATGTTGTACGTTGCCGCTGATGCATATGTCATGTCACACAGTACATGTTTTTCACTCTGTCTGAATGGGGCGTGGTGGTTGTCAAATTCCCAAGGCAGAAAGACAACTTGTTGTTAATAAATTATTTAAAAATTGAAGAAAATGGAAAAAATACTAAGTGTAAAGAAGCCTTGGCACTCACAACCCATAAGTTCCTGACCGCTGGGCTAGAGGGTAGATTTTGTTGATTGCTACCTGTATATGCATATGTGCTTCATTTATATTGAGAATTGGTTAACAGCTAACATTGATTTATCTTTTGTCCCCCTTGTTCCTTATCCCCGTTTCTATTTTACTCCTGTATCTGCTTGCCACAAACCCTCCTTCTGTTCTTTGACCATTTAACCTTTCACTCTATTGGCGCTTGTTTCCCCTCAATCTGTTTTATACCTATTTACACACCTCCTTTCACTCATCTATCCTTCCCACACACTTTCTCATACCCCAATCCTTTCTGTGCACAATCCTTCCCTCTTTTTTGATCATGTTCACTCTTTCCAATTTCCTCATCCCACCTGTTCCCCCACCCCCTCATCGTAATCTCCCACTTCTCTTGCATTTGGTGTGCACTGCCCCCCCTCCCCCCTCCCCATCTCCCCCTGTCTTTCTCTGTGCAGGGAAAAGTGGCCCAGACAGCTTGTATGTCAGCCTGTAAGCATCTGTCCACATCACTGATGCAGATGCTGCTGGACACAGAACTCAAACAGATCAGTATGGGAGCCATTCAGCAATTCAACTTGGATGTCATTCAGTGTGAATGTGAGTAGAAAGAAATCAGAAACTTGTTTTTCTCTACTTATTCCGTCTGTAAGAACTACAGTATTTATTAATGGCTGTTTAATCACATGGTATAACTAACATTAAAATGTACAGACAGTTAAGTGGTATAGAGTGTTTCCGCCTGGATGGAGATGGAGCAACTGAAGTGAAGCACACGTGTGCACAAAAAAACAATTTATCACACATGCAAAAACAATGCACACCTTGCTGCGAGGTTTCTGTGTTTTCCGCTAGAGAAGGGTTCTTGAGGCCTAAGTACATACTGTATAATGTATTTGGGTGGAGTAATGATCATGGGAACTGTCTATCTTGCTAACATATAAGATTTAGGAAAATAACTTTTATTGGAACATCAAATCAAATCAAACTTTATTTGTGGAGCATCTTTTGTGCAAAATTGCAATACAAGGTGCTTCACAATGAAATCAAAATACAAAAATGTATAGGACAGATAAAAGAAAGAAATCAAAATAAATAAAAAAAATATATAAAATAAGTGACCTGGCAGAAAAAAAAATCAGTATAGAAATTAGTGACATGGCAGAGTATGTAAAAGTATTAAATACACATAAAATAGATCACGAGAATGCCAAGTTAAAAAGGTATTTCTTAAGATTCTTTTTAAAGCTGTTTTTAAAGATTGTGAAACTCAGCTCGACTGGCAGACTGTTCCAGAGGTGAGGACCGTATACCCTAAATGTAAACCCATATGTCTCTTTCCTTACCCTGGGAATTACTAAAAGGCCAGTGTAAGAGGATCCGAGTGATCTGCAGGGAGCATAAATTATAAAAAAATTATCTGGTGCTAGACCATTGAGTGATTTGAATACCAATAAAAGGACAGCTGAGATGTGAGCTCTCCGACGGGTCTTGGTCAGTGCTCGTGCTGCTGAATTTTGAATGATCCGTGGCTTATCTATAGCTTTCTTACGGAGGCCAGAAAAGAGAGTGTTACAGTAATCTAATTCTAGGTGATAGAAGCCAACACCCCCCACCCCTCCCGTACCTGCTGGGACGAAACAGCCCCCAGCGTCAGTTTTCCAGACAAAGGAAAGAGAGAAGTTAGGTGTGTGGAGGAGCTGTTCCGCACACGGGGAGCCTGTTTCAACCAATCAAAAGCCAGCTGACACCGCTCCGTCCACTGGACAGGTTAGGTCGGTTAGGGAACTGGTCAGGTCATCGAAGTTTGAAATAAGCCGCCGGTGATAACCTGCCAGCCCCAAAACAACGTCTCACCTCTTTTGCCGTGGGCAGGCTGCAATGGTAGCAGTCATGTCCACCTGAGGGCGCACCTGCCCACTGGCCAAGTGTCACCCTAACATACCGTACCTCCCTCCATACAGCCGCACACTTCCTTTGAGTTGGCGGTGAGTCCAGCCTGCCTCAGAGACTCCAGCACTACATCCACCTGCTGCACAGGCTTCACCCAGGTGTTTCTGTGGATGACAACATCATCCAGATAGGCGGCAGCGTATGTTTATGCGCAGACTCAGCACCCGGTCTATGAGCCATTGGAAGGTGGGTGGGGCACCAAACAACCCAAAGGGAAGTGACCACACCGTTACACCTGGGGAAGTGTCAGTATGAACCTAGGAGGTTCGTGCGTCCTTCTGCAACAGGGTGACGTCTGCTCTCAGGGTCACTGAGAGATAGTCACTGCAAAAGAATGAGGCAGGATTAGTGGAATTTGGCACCTCAGGCCCCAACTCATCTCTCTCAGATACGATGGACACCAGAGAAGCAGGCAACACCTTCTCTCCATGCTTTCAGGAGTATGAGGTGGTAAATTTATGTTGCTCCGGCCATTGTCAGAACACCCCACCACCTGCTAGTCCACATCCCCCCATTTGCCGTATGACCACACGGTGGAAGAAGTATTTTTTTCTGCAGGTGTACAACCTCCGCTTGCAAAAACGATCAAACGCTTTGTAAAATGGAAAATAAACACACGATGCGATGATTTGGAAATCATGTTAACCCATATTGAATTGAAAATATATCAAAGTCAACATATAAAATGTTGACATTTTATGAATATACTATACTATAAGTTTAAATTGACTTTTTCCTGGTGTTCTTTTTTTAAAATATTATTTCTTCTCAGTGTTTGCTAGCTCGGAGCCGGTCCCTGGTTTCCAAGGAGACACACTTCAGCTGGCCTTCATCGACCTACGACAGGTAAACTGAAGAAATAGATGTAATTGTGTACACATTCTTACCAAGTTTGTCTAATGTTTATTTGACTCGAAGCTTTTGACTGTAACTCTTTGACATTATTAGATACTGGATTGCTAGTTGAACTTTGCTGTATTTTTTTAAATCTTTTTGCTTTTATGTATTCAATTTTTATTTTTGTTTTTATCTGCGTGAATGATTTAAGTAGGACTGTAACATAGGGAAGTACTGCAGTTGTTTTCATAGGATTGCTGTTTTAATTACACCTTTTAAAAAAAGTTAATTAAAAAAAAAAAGTGCCTATCATCGGCGCTTCCTTGGTAATCGGGCTCATATTCAAGGGTAAAAAGGCAAAAATTCTGTGTAATTCAGCAGACATATTCAAGCATGCTCAAACAAGTGAATTACCCGTTTGTCAATGCAACATCAGCAGTTTAAGGTGTTCTAATGCATTGCCTGCTTTACTTCTGAAGTAGGTTTGCGATGAAGAGGTACCATTTGCTTTGTCTGCTACTTTAGCCATTAGTCATTATGAGAGACCATCCTGAAGTGTGATTTCAAGGATTACCTCATTGGTAACAGCACATTCTGAGGTGTGATTTAGTGGATTGTATCAATGGAATATGCTCTTTTCACAATAGGCAATGCACTGAAGTGTATGACAGCATTACTTCTGTTGCACATCTCATGACAGTTACATGTTCATGAATATTTCCAGCTAAGGAAGATTCTATAGTGTGTGATTTCATTCCGTGACTGACTAGTTATGTGGCTGGATTATTTGGAAGAAAAAAAAAATGCCAAATTGGTTGAAACTAATCTTTTTTTTTCTTTTTTTTTTCTCCCTGTCTACCAGTCTTGTATTACGGAGACAAGGAACTGTGTTACTGTATACTGAAGAGATAATTTATGGGTAGAAATAAACTGAAAACAGATCAGATATGACTTGATGGATACTTGGCACTTTACTTCTCGGCTGTTCCACATCAAACCTTTCTATATTACTTCGAAGAAAACTGTGTTCTTACTGGCCTTTTCAACTTTCACTTGTCCTATAGTTCACCTGCTCTGGGAAATTCCTGTTCTCCACAAATACAAACACAATCCTTCTGCCTCCCTTTTTTTCTGTAACCCAAGTGGTATGTTAAGTGTTGCTTGGTCTCATTAGTTTGTGTCCATGTTGACCTTTTAATCTGAGCCTGAGGTGGAGGCTTGACTCTGCATCCAGTCCAGGTCACAGCACTATACTGAGAGAGTTTAATATATTAGAAAAAAAAAAAAAAAAAAACTTGAGCAGAAAAAGCAACCAGCTCAAATGATAATTTAACAACACTTAGCTGTGCATTTTCCACTATTATTTGCTCAAGAAAATAGAAAGATAGGGATTAGCATGTGAAGGTATGCTGGTTTTGATTCTCTTGTGGCCACAGTGATCTCTAAAATGCTTTAATTATTTAAAATTTTAAACTGAAGCTTTTGTTTTTACTGAAATTTGTTTTGATTTTCTCAATTCTTTTCAAAAATCTCCCACATAAACTATTGTGAAATTACAGGGAATGACTTGTTGTTTTATTACCCAACATAAAGGGTAATCGTAAAGATGTTTCAATACGCTTTCCCAGCTGCCAAGATTTAAATTCCTGTTCAGGAATACGGAATCATTAATGTTTGTTCAGCTGGCCTGGATATAGTCAAATTTGTTAACACTTGATTTCATTAATTGGTTATTCCACAATACTTTCCTGAGACATTTCATAAAAAACATGAATTAGTACCTAGCATATATGAAAAAGACATTGTTTATTCAGGTCACTTACAATTAATAGCTAACATAGCTTATAAAGTGTTTTAATCATTTTAAAACATGTTAACTGAATATTCAAAACTATCAAACATTTCTACAGGCAAAACATATGCTGTAAAATAGTTCTAATCTTAATAAAGAGGGTATATTTAATTCAATTCAATTCAGTTTTAAGTCACAACACAAGTTATTTAAGCAATATTACACTCGAGGGTGTGCTTTAACATGATTGTTGGCACAGTGATGTGGTCCGTAAGCATCATGATTATATGATGTCGACTATACAACAAGTTACCATCTAAATATAATATGTAAACAAAATGTATTCATATTGTGGGGCCAACTCACTCTGTTTCCAGGCAATACATGGGGTATGACTAAAACCTGGAACTACTAGTTGTATAATTTGGAGCACAACATAGTAAAGTCCTTGCAACAGAATCTTAAAACATACAAAGAAACTCAACAACTCAACAATTCCCATGAAGGAAAAAACTCCCTTTTAACAGGAAGAAAAACCCCTGACAGCGGGAAGAACAATAAGAAACTCCTGAAAGAATGCTGCTAAGAGGTGGGCAGCTATTTGCCTCGATTGGTTACGGTGAGGGCAGAGAGGAGGAGAAGAGAAAAGAACAGCATAGCGATCCGAGACAATTGCTGCAGACCAGAGATGTGAAACTTCAGGTTCAGGAATATCAGAAAAAAAAAAAAAAAAAAAACACAAAACGGTGAAATGCATAATAAACAACACACAAAAGTACAGGAAGGACAAGGCATGAAGTTAATGATGTGTAATGATGGCTTATAAATGTAAAGAGACTCAAAGAAAGAGAGTGAAGAGGAGCTCAGTGGATCATTGGAAGGCCCCCCAGCAACCTTGGCCTATAGCTAAAGGGAGGGTTAAGGGTCACCTGAGCCAGCCCTAACGATAAGCTTCTTCCACTTACTTGGGTTTGAACAATTCTTTGAGTTAAATTCCTCTGGAACTCAACAAATGCTTACAAAGTCATACTAACTAGCACTGCAGCTAGCTATTCTGTACATAAATGTTGCCTCAAATATGTAACACATAAATACATTGAGTCTAAGGATGCTTGAATCAGTGTAAGTAATGTTTATTTAGTTTGGAATATAAACACTGCACCAGGTTGCTTAAAGCCCAAATTTACCAGAAAACAATTATAAAAAGCACGACCTTCTGTGCTCTCAGGGCGATATACGGCCCCGCCTGGGTTGGTTTTTGGTTAGTGCTTTGTTTTCTGCGATGCAGCTCTTTAGACAAGATGTGTCCTTGTGCCTTGTAAACAGGCTGTTTGGTCCACATGTTAATCCTGGCCTTAGGTGGTGGGGTTAAGCTGTATTGATAGGCTGAGGTTACACAGAGGTCGTCCTGAACTTTCTCTTTTTGAAATTGTTGTTGATTTTCTGGGTGTAACTGCTTTTTAGATTGTTATCCTGTATTTATTAAGAGTGATGTCATAAAGGCACTGTGATGCAAAAAATATTTATTTTAAGTTATGGTCAACAATGAACTAAAGTGCCTGAATAAAGCGTAGGCTTTTTGAGTAGCGATATAGAATATAGAAACATTAAAAAGCTTGCTGTATGTAGCCTCTTAATAAAGATATATGGATCTGATCTAATATGGACGTGTTTATTGAGAGTAAAACATCCTTGAACAGTCTAGTTGGTATGGGACTAAAACACATGTTGAAGATATATTATATGTTTGTCAGTATTTAGTCGCCAGGCCTGTTTTCCATTGCACAGTTTCAACTGAAGAAGCCTGTTAGATGAGAGTAAAACATCTTCAAGAAAATCAAGCAAGTCAAATTGCCTTTGGATAACTTGGTCATGTGGACAGTTCCTCTTTCTAATGTTAGAAAGTTCTGTCTGAATGAAATTATGTTTTGGCCCTATACAAGTCAAATCAAATTGAACTGTATGGACGGCAGTGGATTAAGTTTATATTTTTTTTCATTTTGTTTAAAAGTGATACTAAACTAAACAGTGACTTTTTATTATTTGTGGATGCGCAGGGTAACATTAGGAGACAGGGTGGGCTGGGGCTAGCTGGTTAGCATGCTAACCTTCATAGACAGTCGTGCAACATAATACACAGACGTCTTTGACATGAAAATTAAGATGGCAATCTCCAAGATATAATTGAGGTAATTTTTTAGATAGTGTCTCCATTGTATAGTTTGTCCACTAAAGAGCACTCGCATGTATATTTTTAAACTATAAAATGTTGTATTCGCTGTACATTTTAGTCACAATTCTCTAAAAACTTGAAATTGTATCCTTATCAAAAATGTTTGTTTGGGTTACTGGTTTATGTTTGAAAATGGGTCTCAGCCAATATAATATCAGATTTTTATCAAATATCAAAAAGTATACAATCTGTTGGGCTGTAATGAGTGAAATACCGCTGATAAACTGTCACTGCGAAGGAAAGCTGTGTGAACAAAAACATATTATCGTAAAGGATAAGGTCAATGGCCAGAGTAATAAAAATAACGTGTGTCTGCTAAAAGACGCTGAAAGCTCGCCCTGTCTGCTGCCTCTCTCTAGCCACCAGAACCACAATCTGCTCAAAACTGAAAAATCAATGTCTTTTTTCTCAGTCAGCAACAGAATCAGCAGGTCATTTTTTTTCTCACATTTTTCCAAGTTAGAAATATAGGGTATTACTGACACGCAGTAACCCAGCTACATCAAGGTAAGGCTATCAATAAATAGAATGTATTTGGTTATTTATCCAAATTGTTTCCAAGTTGTCTGCATGGTTACAGATCAAATCTTTATTAAAAGACCTGTATATATTGCAGTGCACTGAAAACAGTGTTTTTAATTACACCCAAGTCGGACTAATGTAAACACAAATGACACAAGAAATGACAGGAATAGTAGTAATTCTAGGAATTTAGCTGTATGGTGGAAAATTCATTGAAAAATATAACAAAAACAACTGCTGTCCATCTCCTGGTCCATCCATTCAGCCCAAAATGATTTGAGGCTGTAAAACATGACCAAAACACAGAGGAAAAATAAAACTCTAAGGCTGTTTTTGTTTAATAAATGAATCAATGTTTTTCTTCAACGAGGTTTCGAAATGACTGAAGTTGAGGCAGTCGCTCTCTTTCACTCATCTGACTATACCTCCGCCCAGTCTTTGCAGGCCTAACACACATATAGTTCGGCTCATTTCAGCTAATCCTGTTGCAATCTACCCAGTATTAGAAACAGTATTTCAAATCTCGCTTACCCATCGATGTGGCTGAAAGGTTCAGTAATTCTAACATCACACACCGAAGTAAAAAAAAATAATCACCAACTACGCGTTAGCGTCCTCAAAGTTAGCATATTACCAACAGTATAATAAACTCTCAATATCATCATTAATTGCCTTTTACTAACATTAATCCTTTGGATGTCTTGGATTACAGATGTCCTTAGTTTATGGAGTTGTTGTTAGCGTAGCCATCACAGCCAGTCCAACTAATCGATGATGTATATACATATAATCCGCATAAAACGATGGCATGTGCAGCTGGATTGTAAAAAAATATCCTCTAGTTTTCCTCAGTGAATACATACACCGTCATTTCAGACGACCGACCCTAAGATAGACAATTGTGAGAAAACACCCTGACTTCTTTGTCAATAATATCAATGCCGTGAGAAAACGGCTTATTGTACGATAATAGCGAGGATTATTGGTAGTGCAAGGCAATCAGTTTGTGGATTATATCGTTGTAAATATGCTAATTTTGAGGATGCTATCGACTTTATAGTTGGTCAACTGACACTTGAACTAGGTGCAGTGCACTTTATGCCTGCTGTGCTGCGCTTTCTCCCTCAATACAAAAGTATCTTGTGTGCTCAATTTAGTATCTCGTGGGCCCGATTTTATTTTTATTCTCTCTATTGCCACTCCTGGGCTCTAAACTGCATGACTCTCTGTATACACATTGGTCACACCAACCACCACAACAAATACATCGTCAACCTGTAGGAAACACTG
This sequence comes from Brachyistius frenatus, assembly GCF_029030835.1. Classification (NCBI taxonomy): domain Eukaryota; kingdom Metazoa; phylum Chordata; class Actinopteri; family Embiotocidae; genus Brachyistius; species Brachyistius frenatus. The sequence goes on from NW_027210677.1 coordinate 1,281,499, forward strand.
ATTCTCTTTGCATTCTTTCACAAGACTTTATTATTACGGTCATCCATAATTACTGAAATCTTTCTTTTTTATCATAATTTCACTCTTATACTATCAACATTCTATTAAATTACACTATTTCTCTCAAACAGTCAGGCAGCAGAGATCACTGCAGTATACCGTGACCACTTGTAACGTACTGAAAGTTGACAACTATAAATAGCAAATAGATTTGGCCCTGTGAAAGACTGTGTTTTTAAGATTGTTGTATTTGAATTTGTACACCAATGTCTTTCCTGAATTGGTAACACATTGTGATCTGCGAAATCAAGCATTGATTCACTATGTAATCAAAGAAAATGATCCCCTCAAATCATAGAATAGAAAAGTGGAATTCCTGTTTCCAACTGTCCATAAAATCAAGGGCAGCATCTGTGATGGTAACAACCTCACAAAAAAACCCAACTATAATTATTGTTAGAGAGAGACACTACTCCGTATTGATTCAATATTAATAAATGTAGCCATATTTATTTGTATGTTGTTTTTTTACGTTCTGCAAGGTTCTGTTGTAAATCTGAGGGTTGTAAAATTTCTGTTTGTTTTGTAGCTCCTGGACTTGTTCATGGTGTGGGACTGGTCAACATACCTGGCAGACTATGGCCAGCCAACCTCCAAATACCTGAGAGTGAACCCAGCTACTGCCCTGGCTCTCCTGGAGAAGTAAGTGCATATGATATGTACACTACTGGTTTTTCTACAATATCTCCTCATCAGTTTTTAAAGGGACAAATAGTATTGACAATTCACCTAGGCAGGGGGTGAGGAACGAGCATGTAAATAGTCCATCCATCCTTAGACCAACCGAATATGCAGAAATATATTTTTGAACGGGGGGAGGGGGTATCCAGGATAGGCTCCATCCTCCACTTATTGGCCAAATGATGTTGCTATAAAAGGCCGTGCCTTTCACACCACAAGTTGAAATTTGACAAATGCTACCAAAATCAACACAGACATTCTTTAGATAGTAGAACTCTTACATTTCCAATAGGTCTCAGTTGTTTGATCAAAAGTATTGGACAACACACCCAACATCATCACAATGATGTTTGATTTTTTTTTTTGGGGGGGGGGGGATTTTATCCTCAACATTTTGATTGTTTTAACATTTTAAGTTAAAACAAACAATTGTTTGGTGCTAATGAGCTTTGCCTATGAATCACTGTGCTCCATCTAGTGCTTTCGCTCAATTTCCTTAGAGCTGAAAGAAGAGATGTGAAACTTGATTAAGTAACTCGGTAAGATGTGCTAATGCTTCCCAAAAGTATGATTACAATTACCCAGATGATGGTGCTATAATTAGAATACAAATTTGGTAACTCTGTGGATATTTATGTTCAACCAGCTCTTTGCTGCACAGGCCTTCAGTTGTAGCCAAATTAGTTGCTTCCTTCTTTTGAAGGCAAAAGGCCTTCAACCCACACAAAAACACTTGCAGCTATATTTGTGTTTTGTTACTGAGCATACTGATACTGTATCTGTATCTTTTGTAAGTTTTAGTCAGCACCATCAGACCGAGAGCAAACACTATCACTTCTGCTTGCGACAGTAACGAGGTACTTTGTTGTCTCAGGATGAGCAAATGTTAGCAAAAGGGAAGTTAAATTAATTGGTTTGATTTTTACATAAATATGGCTCCAGGTTTCATTAATTCAATTAATTGTATTATGAGAAATATTTATGCGTTCTGCTGGGAAGTACTGAAAAATGTGATATAACATAAACGATTCCATTTTCCATCATACTTTCATATTTCAGCCAGTATGATTGTGAAACAAGTCTAAAATGGCTTTTTCTGTTTGGAATGTTAAAAATCTTAAAAGATTTAACATTTAACTTTTTGAACACTGCAGAAACCCTGTAAACCATGAAGCAGTTGTCATGATGTGCATAAAAACAAAATACACGTCAAACACCACATTCTATTGCTGTTAGTGTGCTACTACAGCAACACATATTATCATGACATTTTAAAGATTAAAATATTAAACATCACGTTGATAGTACTTAATTCCAATAATTCTCGTACACAACAATTAGATATAAATCTGTGTGTTTTGTGTCCCTGCTCTCTCTGCATTTCGGTTCCAGTGTTGCTGTTCTGTTTCTCTAAATCTTTTCTGCTTTGTTTCTGCTAACTGCTGCTTCTCAGAGTCTACAGGGGGTAGGTGCAGCATCCTCACTGCTTTTCTTCGCCCCTCTACATGCATGCCCTCATAAGCATAGAGTTATATTGTAGATGTGCTTGTACCTCCTCAATACTGTGTATACTGCTTCCTCATGCAACAGTATTTCCATATGTGCACCCAGATTCTTTGCCATTCTGGGATGTTTTAGCTGTGTCTGAGACAGAGTGTTTCGCTCCAGAATGCCCTGAGATTTCATTTTTCCCTGCACAAATTCAAGTCGCACTGTTCCAGAAGCAGAAAGTAGCCCCAAAACGTGACGGCAATTCCTCAATGTTTCACCATAGGTAGGGTGTTCTTTTCATGGAAAGCGTCCTTTTTTCTTCTTCTGTGAACATAGAGCTGAGCTGACTTGCCAAAAAGCTACAGTTTTGTTTAATGTCGCCAATGAAAGTTTTCCCAGAAGCAGTGTGACTTATCAATAAGCATTTTAGCTTATTGTTGTCTTGTTTATATGTTTTTTCTTTCAACTGTGGACTCCTCCTTTGTCTTCTTCCATGGAGTCCACTGTTGCTCAAAAAGTCAGACACTGGTGTATCTAGGCTTGCCAGCTACCGCTTCTGGTTGAGTATGTGTGTCTTGAGTATCAATTTGTCATTGTTCACGAAGAGCTTATTCAAAGAAGCTTCGTCAGCTGGTTTGGGGGAGCTCAGCTGTTAATAAATGTTGCGACGTCCGGGTCGTAGTATTATGTGGCTTTTCCAAATGGGCAAATGGTCACATAAGTGATTTAAAATGACTTTTTCAAGGATTCTAGAAACAATGGAGAGGTTTGATAAAGGTCCATATTTTGTCCCCTATGAGTTTCAAGGTCCTATTTGTCATTCATCAATATTGAGTTTATCAAGTATTCGTACTCTGAAAACATATTAACATTATGAGGTGGTTTTTTTTGTATGCATTATTGTGCTCTTTATCTAGAAAATTAAAAGTTTCTATTTTAATAGTCAAACTCAGAGTTAGCACTATAAGGTTCTATTTGTGAGCCAATCAGTACTTTGAATGCTCTCATGAGGACCAATCGGGTTCTGCTTCTTGATGATGTCGCTGCCCTGCTCAGTAACTATTGGAAAAGGAGTGCAGAAAACAAAAACTCTGGGGAATTAAAAAAAATGTCACGCAACATGAGGTTCATGATGATGATCATCATCACATGAAGTACAGCAGTACAAATGCCAGACAAGTTTCTTTTAATCTTTTAGATCTTGCTGAGGAGTTTACAAATTTAATATCATTTTGACATTGTATATTTAGAATATTTTTAGGGTATGAAACAAACTTGTTCTGAATATCAGTTTTGCTACTTAGAATGCAGAAACTTTTAAGCTTAATATCTCAAAACTGCTGATAGAACTTTATTGAGTTTTGAAAGTGAAATGTGGTCCCATTCTTGCCTGATAAAGGATTTCAGCTGCTCAACAGTTCAGGGTCTCCTTTGTCATATTTCTGATTTCATGATGGCCCAAATGTTTTCAATGGGTGACAGGTCTGGTCTGCAGGCAGGTCAGTTTAGCACCCAGACTCTTCTACTACGGAGCCATGCTGTTGGAATATGTGCAGAATGTGGTTGGACATTGTTTTGCTGAAATAAACAAGACCTTCCCTGAAAGAGACGTCTGGATGGCAGCATATGTTGCTCCAAAACCTGAATATATCATTCAGCATTAATGGTTCCTTCCAGATGTTCAAGCTATCCATGCCATGTGCACTAATGCATCCCTGTACCATCACAGATGCTGGCTTTTTAACTGAGCACTGATAATAATCTGCATGGTCCCTCTCATCCTTAGCCTGGAGGATGCGGCGTCCATAATTTCCAAAAAGAATCTCAAACTTTGATTTGTCAGACCAGACGACAGTTTTCTACTTCACCTCAGTCCATCTTAAATGATTTCGGGCCCAGAGAAGGTGGTGGTGTTTCTGGATCATGTTTCTATCTGGTTTCTTCTTTGTAGAGTTTTAACCTGCATCTACAAATGCAGCGATGAACTGTGTTCACAGACGATGGTTTTCAGAAGCATTTCCGAGCCCATGCAGGGATTTCCACTCCAGAATAGTGTGTTTTTAATGCAGTGCTGCCTGAGGGCCCGAAGATCACCACCATCTAATATTGGTTTCCAGCCTCGTCCCTTGTGTTCAGAGATTTCTCCAGATTCTCTGAATCTTTTAATGAAATTATGAACCGTAGATGATGAGGTCCCCAAATTGTTTGCAATTTTACATTGAGGAACATTATTTTTAAATTGTTGCACAATTTTCCCACAGTCTTTCCTAGAGTGATGAACCTCTCACCATCTTCACTGCTGAGAGACTCTGCCTTTCTGAAATCATCTCTTTATACCCGATCATGTTACTGATCTGTTGACAGTTAATTAGTTTTGAAATGTTCAAGCAGATGTTCATTTTTCTCAGTGTTTATTTGACCTTGTCCCAACTTTTTTGAAATGTGTTGCTGGTTTCAAATTCAAAATGAGCATATATTTTTCATAAAACAAAACATTCTCATTCCAGCATGTTCTTTTACACTTAGTCCCAAATTTTTCTGAAACTGGGTTTTATATGTTGCTTCAAAAAAATGATAACAAAATTTCATAATGTGGGTAATTTTAAGAAAATTGCTCAAGGCGTTCTTGAGATATGTCACTCACAAGGATAGGACAGATGTGATGTCACTGTGACCTTGACCTTTGATCCCCAAAATCTAATCAGGTCATCCTTGGTACCAAGTGAATGTTTGTTAAGTTTAAAGAAATTACCTCAAGGTGTTCTTGAGATATTTTGTTCAGATTGCCTGACTCTTACACGCTAAATATTTTTCTATTTGATCTTATTTCTATTGCTAATGCAGAGGATTTATGTAGCTGTATGGCCCGAGACGCATTCATGCACACTAGTGCTCGATAAATATGGCCATGTGAGTCCTAAAAGACCTCTGAATGCGGTCTGAGCAGATCAGATCCCATTGCTTTCCTCAATTGATTTTGGATGTGTTCACACCTGTACTTGTAGCTGTCCACTTATGATTGGATCACCGAGAAAAACACACTAATGCGAGGTTGTGAAGAGGGCTTTTAACAGAACTAAACAGATTCGCTGTGAAAGGCATCCTCAATGTATCCATAATTCCCCACAAATTGACAAAAGGTTATTTTATCCTACTGGGCCTGAACATTTGACTGACTCTGTTTTTTTCTTTCTCCAGGATGAAGGACACCAGTAAGAAGAACAACATCTTTTCTCAGTTCAGGAAGAACGACAGAGACAAACAGAAGCTGATAGAGACTGTAGTCAAACAGCTGAGGAGCCTGGTCAACGGCATGTCCTCCTAAAGATACACACACACACACACACACACACACACACACACACACACACACACACACACACACACACACACACACACACACACACACACACACACACACACACACAGGAGTGATGTGTGTGTCACAACAAGCTGTAATAAGTGAAACATGCATGCAGTGACGAGCACACACTGAACTGGCAAGAAAGGAAGAACATTTTGACACATGTAAAGAAGTTACAACATACAACATGGCGGCTACGCACACCGAAGAACCACACAGGGAATTCTACACACTCAAAAAAGGGACAAATATACAGTTTATATACACACTTAACATGAATGCACAGCAACACACACACACATACACACACACACACACACACACCGTACAAGGCATGCAGGGAACGGACTCCGAGCAATTACAACATACACACTCACACAAAGTTATATTCTTTCCTTACTGTTATACCTGACTGAATACTCAGTGTAAATAACACACACATCCATACTAAACAAATTACCAGACTTTTCACAGGAATGAACAGTAAAATGTTTGTAAAGTATTTTTAATGGCCATCATAAGACAAACTATGTTTTGTACATGTGTGAGAGTGCAGTGATCGTAGCTGCAATGGGAGCCTGGTACTCCACAGGAAGCGACAGACAGACAAATATTGGGACAATGAGGTCAAAGGTCAACACTTAACTGCTTCACGAGTAAAAGAGATGAGCTATTTACTAATGTCCTGGCAAAGACACACACGTCAGCATGATAACGTCACTTCACTTTTGTGGATGAAGTGGGAACAAAGTTAATGACAATGTACGAATCAAGTTTTTCCATAATAAAGCAACTATTTCTAGTTGTGTCAAATGACTGTCTTGTAGATTTTTTTTTTTTTTTAAATAATGATCATTTGAAAGAAAAAATGTCAGGCCTTATTCAGCCAACATCTCCAATTTAACCAGTTGTTCAACATTGGCCTGGTTTTAAAAGCCAAAAAAAACCCCATTAACAACACATTTGAATGCACAAAAGACATCAGCTTACTCTGAGACATCAGGTTATACAGGTAGAATTCTACATTGTAGTGTTTGTGTATATGTACATCATGAATATGCTATTTTTATGTGTGCTGTTCTATGAGCATTTGGTTTCATAGTACAAGTGAAAAGCATCTCAAATTCAGACATGTCTGAAATATACAAATGTAAAACCAAGTTACAAATACACAGTGCAATCTGATATTTTCTACACCTACGATAGAAACCAGGTATATTATTTTAATTGCATTGGAAAAAAAATCACATGACTGTAAATATGCGCTAAACTTTTAAGTCCATTTGCAACTTGTTCAACTTCAGCATGCGTATATGCACCATTTACCAAATGCAAATGGCCTTTATGAAAAGAAAAAGCTGCACCTTCCAGTTTTATATAACCTCACTTCATAAACTGCTGCAATGAAGACGTGGCGTGGTCAGTCATCCGACTCAAGTGGGTGTCATGAACACGTTTGCTTGTATCAACTGCTGTAAATTACTTCTTTTTTTTTTTACATTAAAATATGAACTAGTCAGCTTGCTTGACGCTGCTCTTCACCCCTCTCTGCATTAACCTTCAGACAACATTTGCACATGTCGTCTGGATAATTATACCGTAACTCCAACCCAAGAAAACACCAGAAAGAGTAATCAATTAAACCTGTGCCACTGGAACTTTCTGTGGTTTCTCCAGTCTCCTGGTAACCAGTCAAGAATAGAAATATCAAAAGTTAAAAGTTAATAATAAAATTAATAAACCCTTTTTCAAATGGTTACTCTGGTATGAAAAGATTTCACTGCTCCTATTTGTTTATCAAGCATCTATATATGGAAATGTCACTTTTCCACCACATGTTACGCCTTAACTCGATGTGCTTTTGGTACCAGTTACTTTTCTGGATTTTGTTTGTGACATTTGCTCGGATTTTTGCTGGCCACCAAACAGAAGAATGTTTTCACCTCCTCAATGACCGCATTGTATATTTGTGCGTTACAATTACTTGAGTAGTCAACTAAAAAAAAATCACATTGATAAACACAGTGATGCAATTCCAGTGACAATTCTCTTGACAAGTTAGTGATCTGCAGTATTTTCACAACGGCTTCAGCTTGCCTGGAATCTTGAGATGTGCAAAAAAAAAAAGGAGCACATACTATCTGCAAATTTTGCCCACTGCAAAACCAAAAAAGAAGTTAAGCCATATCATGTGGTAGAAAAGTTGCAAATGACGGTCCTGTCAGAGACCAAGTGAACTCATTGTCCCAATACGTCAACTGTTAATACTGTGTATGAGTGTTTGAAAAAACAAAGTGATGCTGAGGTAAAGGACGGAAGAATAGATGTTGATGTCTTCAAAGACTAATGTTCATGAAAAAAAATGAGGTTTTATTGAACTCCTGGTGGCTTTGCTTGCTGTTTGTCTTTATTTTTTTCCTGCCTCACAATGTACATTTAAGCCAACCCCCCTGTGACAGCCTCACAGTTAATTCATGTGGGGGACCTCAGTGTGTGCTCCAACACAACATAGTAACATGTTAAGACATTTTTTTTTTTAGAGAGAAGAGAAACAGAGGCGGTCTCTGACACCGAGATTGTAGTTGGAATCTTTTACATGTTTTCTGCACATATGGATGTCAAACGTGGGTGGAAATCTTTTAGTGACTTTTTTAATTTTTTGCTCGATCTTGTGGTGTACACACAGGCTGGAAAACTTAAAACAAAATAATGCAATCTGTTACAACATGCAAATTCATGAAGCTTGTATTGTACTGGATTGTATTCAATTGTGCAGGTAGCCATAACTGGATTTGTTTACCGATTGCACCAAGGGGGTTGATGACGGTTTTAGGTTGGAGCGTCACTAATGAAGGGTTTGCATGCGATATGAGAAATTTACCACAGTCACAAGAAACTAACAGTTGGTATTAACATGCGATCTGTGTACAGCATATGTTGGGTGTAAACAGATGGAACAAATAGTAATACAAATGTGACTGGACCAGCTAGACTACCTTTGATGGTGTATTGTAAACATATCTCATGTTTCCTGTATTGCATATAATTCTATATATATATTAAAAAAAATTTAAATAAAAAAGTTAGTAAACAAGATAATAGTTACGTAATCAAAAAAGATGCCCTGACAAAGCCAGAAAGCCAAAAGTCTTACAATATTAGTCAAAATACATATATTTTATAAAATGTCCAAGCATAAGTTTAAAAATGACTTGGATTGATTCCAAGTTTTGGGTGTTTTGAGTTCTTGAAGATCCAGTCACAGTGGACAGAATCAACATTATTTATTGATAGCAGGCATAAATGCACAAGGCTGTGTTCAGATGTCATTATCCAGATCACATGTTAATACCAGGTGGAGGGATTTCCTGCCACATTTACGGATCCACATAAACGTGATTGTCACATAGCTTGGTGCTGGGTGGTATACCAGGTTTTAATTCCTGCGTAGTAAATTCTTTTTTTTAATGCCATACTAATGCCATACTGGTGCAGCATTTAATGTCATTGACGATACATGCATGTAGCCATAGAACTGAAATAACATTTAGTTATCACCATTGATGCATTCAGTTGCAACTCCTTTTAACTTTGCAGGCTATAATTTAAAAAAACAAAACAATAATGAATTAGTAAACCCCAACTAACATAACAATTTACATTGAATATTAGGAAAGGCTAGTGGTGGGGTCACGTTATGAGCAGCATCCATTGATGTAAGTAAATGGTCAGAGAGTCAAGAAAGACGTGTTCAGAGCAATGATTTCACCATTGGGTTTGAGGTATGTCTTTTGTAGTTTGCAAAAAGTCACTGTTCTCCACTTTTATGCATCGTACATATAAAAACAAGACATGTTACCCTCTCCCCACCCCTTCCTCCCCCCACATTTATGCCACAAGAGGGTGTATACCATTAAGGGAGCATCTCTGTGTGCGAGGCACATATGGTTAGTGGTAAGAGAAAGGTTGGACAGAAACGTGCAGCGATGCATTGTAATACCTGTGTACTTTTGCAAATTATCAAGTCGAGAAAGAAAATAACAAATACCACTGTCTTTATTCAAGCGTGCATGAAACCTCCACAATCCTTAAAAAAAAAAATACAGAGAAAAGCTTTTGGTCATACCACCCAGCACTACCTTGTACAATGTAGTGTCCCAACTGCACACATTCTGCAGCCACAGCACAGTTTGTCCACTCAGTGGTGCTGTGGGTGTTCAGGCGGTGGCCTCTCCTTCCTTCTGTAAATCCTGTCAGTTGGAGGGTTAAAACATTTATAAGTTAACGGCAGTTTTTGTCTTACAAACCCACCCAAACTACTTGGTTTATACTTACAAGAAATCCATCCCTACACAGGGCCTGCAATCTAATCTTATTAGTGTTTTAGATATACATATACTGTATATTTAATAGCTCAATAACTTGATTTGTTTTTTCTTTTGGTTCCTCAGGGTGAAAAGAAGCTTTAGAATTGCATTTCCCACAAAACACAGCAATAATGAATTGGTTTCTTTACAGCCTCAGTGCGGGTTTGACGCTGTCTTCAAACCTGCACTTGTCTCCTGATGACGAGTTTTATATTGAGACTGTTTCTGTTCTGTTCATGTTTTGGGTCTGTGCTCTTCTTTCAGCAGGCATTTTTTTGCACTGAAAATGATTGAAGTTCTTTCCTATGACATTTAGTTAATTTGCCTTTTCTTAATAGTTACCTGTAAATGCCACTGTATATACTGCATATTTTGTATAGAAAATATAATAGCAGTTTGTCTGCTACAAACAGAATTGGAGATTGACACTTGTGATATGCAACTCCATCAACACCTAAAGTAAATATGTAATTAATAAGAGTTTGAATTAGCGTTTCTTGTTTATGTGGGGAACAGTCGAGGACAATGTTAAGAGATTTTTCTGATTCATGTGGGTACCTTCTCTCCATTCAGTTGCATGATTAAAATAATAAAATATGATATTGTGCTCCAGCGTAAAACATTCCAATATGAACTACTTAATTACTGTTCCTGTAGATTTGAGCTTTCACCAAAGTCAGTCTTTGTCAAAGGATTTCCGTGCCATCACCTCCTCTCTGGGTTTCATCTCATTAGTATCAGCTGCTTCTCTTGTGTACAGGGCTTGTGCCATTTCAGCGCCCCCCTCTCTTACCATTAATGTCCATTTTACCATCAATTCTCAAATGAAAGCCAGTTTTCTAATAAGTAAATAGAAGCTGGACCATCCCGAACAAATGAAAGCTGGGTAATAAACATTGTGGATAGGTGGAATACTATACTGTGTATATTTGCAGTGCTATTTTCATCAGTCATGCTTACCACACCACTGAATGGTGCTGTCATATTTTCCTTTTTCATTCTCCTGTTACATTCTCTAATTTCCACAAATGCAGTTTTCAGTATGCATGTTTCCATTCACCTTGTGCATTAATAACCCTGAGTGGAAACACAGAAAAATAAAAATACTGTAAAAGTGTCTTTACACCTGGCTCAAGTAGAAACATTGTCCCATCAATAAAAAAAACATGCAACAAAGATCAATGGAAACAGACAAATAATTGATGATTTACATGGAGTACGGAGAACCAACTCACTAGTATTCTCATAAAGATAGTTGATGGAAATGTTATTACATTTTCTGTTACATTTGACATTATTTGCATTTTCTTTTGCTGATTTTCTCAAAATTTGGTTCAAATTTCAATTTGCTTGGTTGACTATTTCCAGTCCTTTTCAGTCCCTTCAATTTTATGTATTTGTTGTTGTTGTCAGGCACTGACAATGTAACTCCAGACTTCCTGTTGAGGTTTCACCTTTAAAGCCTATCAGAAAAAAGTTGAAGAAATATGCCCTTTTAACAATTGGAAGTTTTTGGGGTATTTTTGAAGAAAAAAAAAAAAAAAGGCTGAGCTGAAGCTATAGACCTTTTTAACAACAAACATTTTGACTGTCAATTGTGTCATTCACAGGTGTACTAGTGATGGCTCAGTTGGTTCCAGTAAAGCCATGGCAGTAAGCCAGCATGCACAAAAATAAGACCTCCCCTAATGTGGAATGCAACTGTCATTATTACACCTTGTAATAGCAGGGAGGCTGTGGCTCAGACAGTAGAGTGGGTTGAACACTAATCAGAAGGTTGGTGGTTCAATCCCCAGCTCCTCCTGTCCACATGCCTGAGTGTCCTTGAGCAAGACACTGAACCCTGAGTTGCTCCGGATGGTGAACCATCGGTGTGTGAATGTGCTCCTGATGGCAGCACCTTGCATGGTGATCTGTCTCATGAATGGGTGAATGGAAAAACCGTGATAAAGCACTATACAAGTACAGACCATTTACACCTTTGCTTTCCCTACAAGTCAAAAATGTCTGCCGTGAAAATGGTGTAATAAAAAAATGGGTTCGGAAGTAGCAATTTATCTGAAAGGTTTGGAAATGACTCGACTGAAAATCAGTCCTGAAATCTACATTATTCTGAATACTAATGCCGCCAAGTGTGGGGATTACATGGCAAATTAAAAGAGAAGTAGATTACAAAATGGTTGCATTTACTATAAAATACAACTCAACCCTTGCAGTACATACTACATATTATACAATGTGCAGATCTAAAGAGAATTAATCAAACCATCCACCACACTACCCATCCTTTCCAATTTTATAATTGATCATTCATATTACTACAGATGAATTGTCAGGCTACAGTTACACTGATTAGTAGCAGAGCTTTTACAGTAAATGTAGTTCAAGGAAAACTGAACAAGACCGTGGATCTGTATGCTTTAGCTGCGATCTTTTTAGCATTGGTGCCAAGGAAATACAGAAGATCAATTTCCCCACGGGGATCAATAAAAACAAAAATTACCTTCAGTCTAACAGAGTTATGAGCCAGTTATGGATATTGTAAAGCCACAAGCAGTATGTTCAAGACAAATGTTTTAATTCACACACCTTTTCCACAGTTTTTTCACTTTTAACTACGACATGCCAACTGATGATGTCACGGTTCATGCCTCAGAACCGATTCGCTCTGATTCCAAACTCCCCTTTATTTTCGTGGAAACTGGCAGAACAGCTAAAAATTTAGGTTTGCGAACCAGTTTAAATCTTGTTCACTGGGAGGAAAAATGTTAGTGCAGAGATTGTTTTCATATAAATCCACCCTGACACTCCTCGAGACAATTCTATGCTAGCTTACTGGTACCTGCCCAAAAAGGTTCCAAATTCCTAGTTTAGCCAACAAAACCATAAAAAATAACATTTAAAAAAAGCATGTCATATTTGCTCATTATGTTAGAAAATATAATCCAGTCTGAATTATCTTTCCCTTCCAGATGTATTTCCTGTTGCATATTAGTTTTATATAAATCAGATTTTTTTAGGAAACAGGTTTGTAAAAACATGATCAGAAATAAAGACCTCACTCTGTCTCCTTTTCAAGTAAATAATTAAATAAGTAAATTTTATATTTATGAGAATGAAGTAAATTCAGATATACATCTACACTCTTTTCTTTCAAATCCAAAAAGCAGTGTAGTTTTTCTTGCCTTCCACAGAACTGGAGAGAGGGTACAGTTTGATATCCAAAGGAATTCTTGCTTTGACTTTGTCACTGTTCTCAGTAAGAAACCCAACGAGATTTTTGTTTCCCCAAATTTGTTGTTTTTATTTTGTGTGCTTTAATAAAAGCTTATTCAAGAGTAGCGGTTGCTTGTTATTAAACATATTGTTTGATGCAGAAAAAGTTCCGTGGAAATTGGGGCTGGGTATAAAAAAAAAAAAAAATCTATTTTCTGATGCAAATTGATTTTGACTTGAATAATCCAATATCAATTCATAAATCCTGAGCTCGATCTTTTGGCCACATAACGTTCAAACGGTCTGCTAACGGCAGCGACTTACTTGTCTACCGTGCTAAAGTTCACGTGTATACTTGGCGAGAGGTCTGTGGAAACTTAAGATTCTAGTGAATTGAGTGATATGAACCATGTCAGGTTCAGTAAACAGCTTTGTCAGACCACCACCGAACAAACAGACGATTACAGTACTGATGTAGCTCGTCTATGAAGTCTCACCATCCAGCAACGATCCATCCAAGTCCCACAACAAAGGTCTGGTTAAATCAGCAAAGGTCAAGTAAATCCAATGCAGTTAAGTATTTAGTTCAAAACAAATGAATAACTCGATAATATACACGATCCGCTGTTGCATGATTTGAAACTTCCCGACAAGCGTTTGTAATTTTCTACATAGTTAGCGGTAAAGTCAGATAGCATCTTCACACTGCTGGTTTGATTGGCATCTCATTGAGCCAACAGGAGCTTTGGTATCCTGTCCCCGGCCTACAACAGCCAATCAGAGTGTATCGAGGGTAAGTGTCACATCAAGCCTGCCGGAAGTCACGTTGGCGATGATTGACGCTTTGTATAGCCAATGAGATTTTGAATACGAGTATACAGCCTCAGTGGGCGGGGTTTATACTGGAAAGGAAAGAGAGAATCTTGTTGTTGTGAGGATTTGTTGTTGTCTAATAAAAGGTGAATTGATGTGACTGCTTTAGGGTCTATTCTTAATGTAAACAATATTTTTTTCATGTTTGAGGGTTCCTTGTAAAATTTACAGAATTGGTTCTCTTAAGATCCTGTTTAAAAGCCAAACAAAATTGATATTGTAACTAAATTTTACCTAATCGAATCTGTTAAATTGAATCGGAAATTGAAATCGAAGTGGGACCTTGTGAATCGGAATTGAATCGATTTGAGAAATCAGTGCCAATACCCAGCCCCAGTGAACAGGAAGTGGGTGAAAGTGTGGTGGTCTCGAGATGTGAACATGGATGAATGAGACCAAAACTAGAAGTGATTGAGAAAAACTCATATTAGCTGAGCCTTTAAAGCCACTGAGGTAAAGTCTCTCTCACACACATTTATCAGAACGATAGAAGCGTCACTTCTACTGGGAAGGTTTTTCTTCTATCATCTTGTATCTCACCCTCACTGTGTTCTACCCACAAAACGGTATACAGTGAACCCTCGCTATAACGCGGTTCACCTTTCACGGTCTCGCTGCTTCACGGATTTGCATCGTGCATTGAAATCACATTACGACTATATGTAACGTAGATATATTTAATGTCCAGTTCTATCTATTTCAATTGTAAAATAAAGGTTACTACTTCACGGATTTCGCCTATCACGGTTTCTATTTGGAACGTAACCCCCGCGAAAAACGAGGGTTCACTGTATAAAAGTTGAATGTGGCTTCCAGGTCTAAAAAAAAATGAGGTCGATGAGGAAGTGACTCAAGCTGCAATACCACCGAGTGGTCAGGGCCCCAACAAACCTTGGACAGGCCAGGCATTGCCATGATCTAAATGTAGTGAGCAGCTAATATAATAACCCCACCCGCTAATGTGTTGACTGTACACAAATCAATTGACAGTGGTTTGGATATTTCTTTTATTGACTGGTATAACTTGTTTATTCAATAATTATTTGATATTGATATTTCAGCAGACAGATCAGTTGTTTTCACGCTTTAAAGCCTCTTTCTTTCTCCCTCTCTCTGTTTGACAGGCAGTGAACTTGGTTGCAGGGGTTGCACCGGAAAGTTCACCAAGATGTCAGGGTCACAAGCAGGTCAGCCAGAGCGCAAGCTGGGGGGAGGAGTGATACAAACACACAGGCACGGCTGCAGCTGTTCTGAGCTTGTGCTGACTGCGCGCTCTCTGCCTTGTGTGCGTGTGTGTTTGTGCGTGTACATTGTACAACTGTCTTTGTAAGAGGCAGTTTTGAGCTTCAGACTATTGAGACCATCATCACCAGGTCACGGTGGCATCTGGAAAACTTAGCCATACAGAAAGTGTATAACGACCTTGTAAAAAGGAGTCAGGGCAATAGCTTCATAAATATCTTGATTGCACATTGAACAATCAAATCATTTTATCATCCCTCAACATCACCCTAAAAGTTTGTTGAAAAATAAATAGATAAATATAATAACTGGAGCAATAAATACTTAGTTTAAAAATATAACTGTTGAGGTAAGGCTGAACTTAATAAGAAAGGTTTGCCTAAAGAAACAGGCCACTGAATCTCCAGTGCAATATCGTTTTGCAGTAGCAAGTGTACGTTTAGTTTGAAATGGTAGACATGAAAAACCACAGCATAAAAACAATAATTAATTTTGCACGTTGCAGTGCTTGATGCGTCAATCTGTACACTGAGTAAAGTCCAAAGCCTGAGGAATAAAGGAATAAAAGCTGCTTTTACAATTAGGGTGAGCAGAGGGCAACAGTCTGTATGTTGGCTGTAATGTGCTGTTGAACAATCCATTGCAAGAGTCCATTGGTAATGGAGGTAAGGAACAAGCGCCAGTCCAGAAAGAGGAGGACATTGATACTGATCTTCCTCAAAGGGATGGTTGACGAAGCGGAGAACTTTAGCCAAACCATTAAACACCAGCAATGTTCTCCATGGCGTCTCTAGCTCTCTGGGTTCCGCCGCAGGATATAGCTGTGATACGAGGGTATCAATAAGTTCCATGCATGCTGCTCATGCGCAGCACCGTGATGCGGGAGAAAGATATAACCCTAATGAGTAACTGGTACAAATATATCCTCTCGATCATCATCAGTTCCTGAGTTATACATGCTTTTGTGAGTCGTGGAACAGTGGCGTCTGCCATTGGTTTACGCACCTGAAAGTTGAACAGAGAGCGAACATCAAATTATTGAAGTTAGAAGAAATGGCAATAAAGATTACCTATTATCCTTTTCTGTATTTTCTATCATATATCAAGTGTGATGTTACAGTGTCGGATGTTCAAAATAAATGTGGGCCAAATTTGAAATAATGAGGTAAATGTATGTGAAAGTGATTCCTCTGAGAAAAATGTTCAGGCTGTGGACTGCTCATATTTCTTTATATGGCACCTGATCAGTCTGTCTCTGAAGTTGTTCGAACTCAAAAGGTCTCGCCGTTGCCCCTCAGCAGCCTTCTGGAAGCTGGCCAATCAGAAGAAAGTGGGCTTTTGAGACAGGAGCTAACATGGTTTGTTTCAGACAGACTGGGGGGCTGCATAAAGACCTAGTTTAAGTTGAATAAGGATTTGTATTTTGGAACCTTGAATCATGCAAATTTACTCAAGTGGAGTTCCAGAACATTTTTAAAAAAAAACAGGAAAGGAACATAATAGGTTCACTTTTAGAATCTCTAGGGTTCAACCTCAGAGGAGTGTGAACATTATCAGTACAATAACTATGTTGGACTACAAGGTACATTTTGTGGAAAGCTGATAAGTTGACCTCTTGTTAGATCTCTTGGAGAGCCTACATGCACTCATTAAATTTCATTGCAATTGGCCAATCAGAATTAAATATATCCAGTCTCCCAAGTGTAGTTTTTGGCAGTGTGGTGATTCATGTGTTTGGACCAGGATGACATCTTTTTTTAAATCAACAGTTGATGTCTGGTCAGATGGAGTCCAGCAGGACATTGTCTGGTTTAGAGTGTATTTATGGAGCAGCATGGGGATATGTGGATATATAGGAATATAGAATATAATAATAATACATTTTCATTTTGAAACAGCGTAATGAATCAGGCAACAAGACGTGACTGATAAACCTAAATCAGGACGTGAACGTGGGTGTCTGCATCAGCGTTTTCATAAGTCTGTTTTAGGAGTCCAGAAATGTCATAGTAAGGTGGATGCTAAGTCTTAAAATAGTACAAGTTTTTAAATCGAAAATGTATGTAGCGTTGAAATTCCCTTCAGACGCACACACACGCACACACACACACACACACACACACACACACACACACACACACACACACACACACACACACACACACACACACACACACACACACACACACACACACACACTGTTTTCTTTATCACACCTGAATACCAGAATCCTGTTTCACACATTCACAGTGATGAGAAAAAGTCGTCCACTACAGCATGACCACCTGGATCCCCTTTCAACCTTTACATCTCTCACCCACATGTACAAATATTTGTGACACAAGTATCTGTACATTTTACAGTTTTTTAAGTTGCCTATTTACTGCTGAACATCAAATTGTAAGAAAGTTTTAGTTAAATCTAACCTGTCTTTAAAGCCTAGAAACCTGAGAAGTGAGGCTGTAGTATTAGAAGCTCTGTCTTTGTGGTCTGATCTGAATGTAACATTCTGTGAAGTGCAATTCATCTTTTCTTTTTTTTTTAATGCAAAGTCGGATGTAATGTTAGCCCTATGTTGGAGACAATGCAGAAGTTAGCTGTGATTTAAAAACCGGATTAGCTGCAACAGCTTTTTTACACAGAGAAAGAACTGGTGTCGTCTGCTGTTTATTTTGCTACACAGTACGTCGGGAAGCAATCGGGACATTGGGAGTATTAAATCCTGAGTGGCGATGTGGAGATGGATGTAGAGCTACATGCAGAGTGTAACGACGATTTAAATTTCATGCAATTTTCAAGTTTATTTTATCTGCACTGCTCCGTCACACAAATGAGGCAACAATATTTTTGGAAAGCGCAAACCGTTCAGTGCTTTTTTTTTTTTTTTTTTGCTGTGTCTCTCTGTGATGAACATTTGCTTACACAATTCAACCAGGAAGAAATGGTGGCAATTTGCACACAATTTGAGTCCATGGGGTTCTAAGGGTTAACCCTCCATAATATTGCCTGCTGGTTGTATACCTACACTAACCACTTAAGTTGTAGTTTACATGCACATCTGTCCAAAGTCATTTCAATGTTGCTGGAAAGGAGCTATAAATTCTAAAATCTGGATTGTTCACACAAACTTCCAATCCTGACAGCACTGAAGATTTATATAGTCACCACATTTTCTAGACGGACAACCCGGGGTAATGTCAACAATTCATATATCTGGAAATATGGCTTATGGTAACATTCTCAGCCTTTTGCCCCTCGGTTTTGGAGTTGAATAATGGACATAAAATAATATTAATCATTTTATCCGTGGACGTGGGGGTCACAGTGACCTTGAACTTTGACCTTTCACCACCAAACTCTAGTCAGCTCATCCTTGAGGCCAGGTGAATGGCTGTGTAACGTACAGGGACAAATTCTGTGTCGAAAAATCCATGAAATGTTTTCCCAAACTGCCTGTCTTTTTGTATTTGTGATTGAAAACGTTGGTTATCTAGCCTCATTTTCATGTAGCAAACAAGACAGATGTAGTGATCTTGTTTGGATACTTCAAAATGGATCTTTAGTGTAGCCAATGACAACATAAATTGTACCAAAAAATTGTCTAAACAAATGCTGTATTTATAAAAATTTTCAGTGGTGAGCAAACTATAATGTAAACGACAGGCTTAACTGATCACCATCGTTTGTCTATCCATAACTGCGTGCATACAATCTAACATTACCATCATCAGATAAAGAAAAAAAGGGAACGAATATAAATTCTATCACTCATCCGATTCTATGACCTGCCCCGATATTTTTACCCTCACTCCTCATGCCTAAACCTCACCGACATATCCAACATTGTAGCTCACAGAATCTCATGCGTCACAGATTTCAGGGTAACACCAAACTGAGGTCAGACATGCCAGGACGCTACAGTGACTCACTATCGCCCCCTAACGTCCAACATGGTGGGCTTTCATTTTTATTTTTTGTACAAATTACACCTTTAATTGTAATGTTGGCTACAGTTTTAAAACCCACAGATTTCTAAATATAACCCATATTCCCAGATAAACATACAGGGGTCACAAAGGAAAAGTCATTGAATTGTATATACAGGCCATGATTGGAGACTATACAGTATATGCAGCCTATATGTGAAGGTAATAGCGATAGTTGCCTTCCATTCCCACCAGGGTGAACCTGGGGGCGCCCTCCTTTAAAACAAAAAAAGCGCCAACAGCCAGATCCGTCCATGTAATGTCGCTGTAAAAGCAAGCAGCCAAACTGTCTCACCCCGACTGACCGGTTGGCTCTCTCACACGCGCTCGCGCACACACACACACACACACACACACACACACACTCCTACACACATTAGGCAGGTCGTAAAATATAAGAGTCCAAATGCAGAGTGAGGATGTGGTGACACGGCTGATGAGCACCTTCTCCGCTCAGTGTTTACTTTGCATGCGCCTGCGTAGCCCGCGGATAACCTTGCGTGCGTTCGTGTGGACGCGCGTCCCTCCGCCCGACTCTGCTGACCCAAGTTTGAACTCTTCGGGAGAGATATCATTTTTTATAACACACACACACACACACACACACACACACACACACACACACACACACACATCAAGAGAGAAAGAGGGCAGGTTAAAGTCTTTTTGGAGATTAGGAGGTGGTTCAATGTGAAAACATTTTGATCGAAGCTGGAGTCAAGCAGAGTTCAGCTGCTTTCCAGCGAGGTGTTAAACATAATTTATCCTCATAGTCAATTTGAACAATTCCAGTCCCAGGGATAAAGCTGCCAGTGTCATACGGGTTGGCACGTAGCCTACAACAATATCATTTGTATCCGGTTAAAATGCAATTGCAAGCAGAAGCTATGCAATACGATACAAACAAAATTAATCAAATAAAACGCAGGCTTAACTTTGAATGACACCAGTGAGACCCACAGGAAGAGGGATTAACGTCCCCATTTCCATTATCTGAAGCTCCCTTAAAGTGTTGCTTAAATATTTTTGCTCTTAATTGCAGGCCGCCCTGCAGGCATGGTCACTGATCCTACAAGCAGGGGCTTAAGCCAAGGTAATGAGTGTGTAAACTAGCTGCCTTATTGCCAACAAAGGCGTCTTGGGATGCGCCTCTATTGTCTGGGAGGGAATCATCACCTTTTCTCAGTGAAATCCGCTGGGATTGTCTGCGTGCAACAGGAGGTAGGGATTTAAGATGCGGTTTTAGGAACAAATGGTGAGGAAAAGTCAGCCAATACAGGCCGGAGGCGGGGCCGAGCAACACCCACAATTAAAGATGAACTTTGTGTGAACTAATTTATCTGAGGGAGGAGATGGCAACAGGCTGGCTGCAGTCCTGTGGCAGCCCATATAAGCGCTGGACGCGCAGCGCACAGTCTCAGTAGCTACCACAGCTCCACTTGGATCGGTACACCGCCCCAGTTTTAGACACCGCCTGAGACAGAAAGCCGTTGCAGCATGGCTGTGAGCACACTGCTGGCCACCCTCCTGTGCACCATCGTCCTCCCTGTCCTTCTGTTCCTGGTGGCAGTGAAGCTGTGGGAGGTTTACATGATCCGAGGCAGAGACCCCAGCTGCCCCAGCCCGCTGCCCCCCGGATCCATGGGCATCCCTTTCATTGGGGAGACGCTGCAGCTCATCCTCAAGGTAGTCTACTGTTAAATGCTGATTTATACTTTCACTTGAAAACACTTTATGATGGCCCAGACACTGTGAGGAGATGTGATTTGAACTTTTATTTATCGATTTTTCATTGTTGACATCTTGGTCAAATAATAACATTCTATTGTTTTTGGCTTACACACCTTATGGCACCTGCAAGGTTGAGCTTGTAAATATAAGTAAATATGCTGCAGACTTGTAAATATAAGTAAATATGCTGTAGTGTTTTGTTTTTTAACGTTATCATTATTTAATTAAAAAAAACATGTAGACAAATGTAGACATTTCTTTTCTTTCTTTTTTTGCATTACCATGTGTATGATCTCCAGAGCTTGTGACAGTGTCTGATTATTTATCATTTGGTACCGGTTTTGTGTTTTTGTTTTTGAAGAGACGAAAGTTTCTGCGGATGAAACGGCAGAAGTACGGTTACATCTACCGCACACACCTCTTCGGAAACCCCACGGTGCGCGTGACCGGCGCGGACAACGTCAGGCAGATTCTACTGGGGGAGCACAGGCTCGTGTCCGTGCAGTGGCCAGCTTCTGTGCGCGCCATCTTAGGCTCCGACACGCTCTCTAACGTGCACGGAGCCCAGCACAAGACCAAGAAAAAGGTAAACTGGGATGGCATTTGAAATTCTCCTTCACAGGAACGTGGAGCATCAGTAACAATCACGTGGATTAAAATATATTTTTAGGCCTTTGTTTGATCTGTCCAAAATATTAACTTTGAATAAACTGCTTCTTTTTTTTTACTACATCTCCTGTCCAGAAAGATAAACAAGGAAACTCCAGACCAATCAAATCTATGTAGCTACAATTTACAATTGCTTTTTTTTTTTTAAAGTTTTACTTTGGTCTGCTTAAAGTAAATCCAAATCTGATCTTTTATTTATCAGTAAGAAATGAGACCGGAATTCTCTATTATGTTTTACTTGCTTGAAATTTCACAAAAGTTTGCATCAGGGAGATAAGTTGATTTGCACTCCAACAGGCTGAAATCTTCTTAATACACTGCCGTATTGTGTAACGAAAATAAACTGAATGATTTCTGTTGGAGATTTTTGCAGTCTGTACTTTCTTGCACTACAATTGTGATAACTTGTGATAAGCTGAGATTTGGATGAAATGGATGGATGTGCTCGGATAAATCTAACCCTTCGTCATTTTTCTGTGCTCCTCCAGGCCATCATGCGGGCCTTCTCCAGGGAGGCTCTGGAGTTCTACATCCCGGTCATCCATGAGGAGGTGCGGACTGCGGTGAAGGAGTGGCTGGCGAGGGACTCCTGCGTCCTCGTCTACCCAGAGATGAAGCGGCTTATGTTCTGTATTGCCATGAGGATCCTGTTGGGCTTTGAGCCGGAACAGATCAAGACCGACGAACAGCAGCTCGTCGAAGCTTTTGAGGAAATGATAAAAAATCTTTTCTCCTTGCCTATCGACGTACCTTTCAGCGGACTGTACAGGGTAAGAGAAACTGAAAATTGTCATCAAATCGGGTCCCTTTTTAAGTGTCAGCATGTAATGTCAATGTAAAACTCTGGTATAGTCCTTTAATTCAAAAGAAGCCCATCATATGAGGCAAACAGCAAAGTGAAATGGTTGACGTAATGTGCTTGGATATACATTCACAGTTTTGAATTCATCTACTAAACCTTTGGTCTCTCCCCTTTTCTGACGTTTGCTCTTTCCTTCTACATTTCCACCTTCCTTCACTCCTTTTTCCATCTGCACTCCTCCTGCCATTCTTCTCGTCCTCCAGGGTCTGAAGGCGAGGAACTTCATCCACTCCAAGATAGAGGAGAACATCAAGAAGAAGCTGCAGGAGTCCGAGAAGGAGCCGAGACACAGAGATGCCCTGCAGCAGCTCATAGACAGCAGCAAGAAGAACGGGGAGTCCCTCAGCATGGAGGTAACGAAGACGTTACATCGTATTGCTGTATCTGAAAAAAATAACATTTATGTTTTCTATTGTTTTGGTTCAGGGCCTAAAATAATCCTATGTCTTGACTTTTCTGTTTCTAGGCCATCAAAGAGTCTGCTACAGAGCTGTTGTTTGGGGGCCATGAAACCACAGCCAGCACAGCCACCTCCCTGGTCATGTTCCTGGGCCTCAACCCCGAAGTAGTAGATAAACTGAGGCAAGAACTGATGAACAAGGTAACTACACTGTAAAATGTAACAGCTATAAACTTTTGTTTTCACTTATGGCATGTTAAACTGTGAATCAGGAGGATGTTGAAGCTATGCCACATGAACAGGGCTCAGCTGCTCAGATCAACATGGGCTTTCCCTGTTTCTTTTTTCGTCGTGTGCCATGAGTTACTGAATAAATAGACTCGTTTGAACTTGGAAAACCAGCAGATTTAACGAGCTAACCTCTAGTAAATGAGTAAAGCATGAATAGATGTATTGTTTTCAGCTGTCTTTTAACATTTTGCACTAGGTTTTAGAATATTTCATAGCACAATCTGTTATGGATTGACTCAAACAAGTCTGACATCGACAACCAATACAATCCCAGCTAGGTGCCTCCTGCTTCTCCTCATGCTCCTATTTCTCTCTTATGTTCAGGAAGAGCAGGGAATGGACCTCCAGAATTTGAACATTGAGTCTTTGGAACAGTTGAAATACACCGGCTGTATCATCAAAGAGGCTCTGAGGATCAACCCTCCCGTCCCTGGAGGTTTCAGAGTGGCACTCAAGACCTTTGAACTCAATGTAAGCAAACAAAGTGAAGTCTCTTTGAAGTAAATACTTTTTTTTTTAAATGTGAGATTTCAGAGACACAATGCAAAACCTGCTCACTGATCATTTTCCCTTTCCACCTCAGGGGTACCAGATTCCCAAAGGCTGGAACGTTATCTACAGTATCTGTGACACCCACGATGTGGCAGAGATCTTCCCCAACAAAGAAGACTTCCAGCCGGAGCGCTTCATGACCAAACCCTCTGCAGACTCCTCCAGGTTTCAGTACATTCCGTTCGGTGGCGGCTCCAGGATGTGCGTGGGGAAAGAATTTGCCAAGGTTCTGCTAAAGATCTTCCTGGTGGAAATGGTCACAAAGTGCCACTGGACTCTATTAAATGGGCTGCCAACCATGAAAACAGGACCTACTGTTTATCCTGTGGACAACCTGCCAACCAAGTTCACCAGTTATGTACAAAAGGAAACTGAGATAAAGAGGGGTTGTGTTAAAAGTACCGTCGAGTGAAATATGAGGTTTTACCCCAAAAGTCTCAAATCAGGTGCTTTTCATGAGGTTTTGGATTTCTGTGGCTCTTTGGAAAGTTATCGTTGGCTCCATCAGAAAATGTGTTTTTCTCTGGGCTTATGTCAGTTTTTATATATATATATATTGTACATATTGTAGATTACTTAAGAATGTATTTTACAATTTATATTATGGTGTTAATAAAATGGATTTGTATATATTCCTTTTTTTCTGGAGTTATGAACAAACTAAAATGGAGGCACTATATACACTAATCACTTCTGAGGAGTATCTATAGGATTGTGTACATATGTAATGTAGAGTCTGTTTATATAACTCTGTCTTACCTCTACTTATTTAAGTGACTTATGTTATATTATATGGGCTTTTTATTTAATAAAACTGTTTTGCAGAGAACCTTTACGTTTATTTGTATTTACTCTATGACCACACTGATGCTGATATGCAGTTGGTCCTTTGCTGCTAAAACTGCTCCGACCCATCAAGACATGGGCCCTTGAAGACCTGAAGGTGCCCCGATACAAAGCTATCAGCAGCAGATGCTGTATGATGTGTCTTGTCCTGCATGTACCCCAACAACTCGTCAGAAATGCTGAGATGAAAAAGTGGCTGATCCCTAGAGGTGCCATTCGTATTCCACGAGCACATACCATTTGTTATTGGCAAGTGCCACAACAGTCCTACCACTTTAAAAGCAGCACCTTCTGTTAGGAAATTATATGAGCTGGTAGAATACGAGCAGCATACCACTGGGAATCAGCGACTGCACCATCAGTGGCACACCATCAGCCACTTTTTGTTTTTTGTGTCAAGATCTGGGAGAGACACTGAGGCAAGGCTAACTGTAGGGACCAGGGGGAAGGTAAAAACAAAAATGCAGACAACCACCACCTCTAAATCTAATTGACACTTAACTGGTGTAATTACTTGTTTAAATAATGAAAGATTGGTTTTAAGGGGAGTTGTTCTCTGGAACCATTTCTGATTTACTAAGAGTGCACCTATCCATTCAGCACTCAGGTGCAGCATCTCCAGGTCTGGAGAGAGTTACTAGATATAGTTAAGGAGGACCCAAACCCAAAACCTGGGAGTAGCAGCTCTGTGCATCGTTACAGCCCATCTCTGTGGTTCCACACGTGTTCCAGCTAAAATCATAAATGCGTTTTTTTTTTTCTCTCTGTTTCAAGAAACTGTGTTTTTAGAGGGAAGACTGAACTTTGTTGAAACTCTGACATATTGGTAACTACATTTGATTTTGGGAAACTTTTCAAATCTAAACTTAAGGTTTCATTGAAAATGTTTAATTGTAAATACATGTTTAATAGGGTACTCGTTATGCTCTGTAATCACAATTTACTTCAAACAGAATTTAATAACAGAAAATAATGAGTGCAAATAAGTTGTTGGTGAGCTGTGTGATTATGATTGTAAATAATAAGATAAAGAGAGCTTTATATGGTTTATTTGAAAACTCCAGGTAAAGCTTGCTGATGACAGTTAATGTATTTGCTATGTACACAGAGACCGTGGGTGGTCCCAAGACACTCAGACAGGTCATTATCCTCACAGAATCAATACATTGTGAGGAGAGGAGAAAGAAACATCAGAGAGATCTGGAATTCGTAAGAAAGAAAGCAAAGCAGAGCACTGATGACCCTGGCAGATGAACAGGCGGAGGGTGAAACAGAGTTCATACTGATCGGTTCAGTTTCAGGGCGCTCAGTCAAGCCCTCCACTGGAAAGACGGAAGTAGGCCTGAAACATGGATTCATGACTACTGCAGGGTCAAAGATAAGATTATTTCATCACATTTAGGACAACAGTTAATGGATTACCGTTGAAGTGTGTTTATGAGGTATGGTTTGAAAGTAGCAGGTAAAAATCAGGAGCTGTCTTCAGATAGGAAACTTTATTCAAAGAATGGGTATTTATTGGGCAGGGAGATCAGCTGAACACCATCTTCCTGTCATATGTCTATTAAGGCCTTCCTGCCCTGCTCACCTGATTGTTCTTGTTTTCTGTGCCTCCATCCCTCCTTTTCCTTTTCCATCTCTTTTTCCCCTATCATCTCTCTTAAGTCCTCTACAGGTCAACCAGGCATGGAAGCCATGCTTGATATACATGCTCCATTATCCAAATTAGGATGATGCTATGTACTTTTCATTTTCAATAAATAATTCAAATGCATCCCATTTGATGGTGTGGTCCCTGCACATGAATTGTCAGATGCCTAAAAAAGTTTTTAAAAAATTGTGAAACCGACTTTAGCCTGATTCAACTGGTATCGGGGGTGAGGAAGACTTGTAGTGATTAATTTATGAAGATTTAGAGTGGTAGATTAATATTGTCTTTCAAGAAATAGGTCAACATCCTTGGAAATATGGGTGCTTTATGTTAACGTGCATGTCAGACCCCTTTCTCTCCACCAACACTTCCTGTCTTTATCGCCACTATCACTTTCAGTAAAGGTATGCAAATAAATTAAAATACCATTAAAAACATTCTGGGAAATTTGTTTGTTTCTAAACTGGAGCTGGGTTGTGTTGAGCCTAGCAACATCAGTCCTGGAAGCTGGGTAAAACAGGTCCAAAAATATTCCCATCAACAACTCTCACTTAGTTGATTTGTTTATTTATAGATGAACTTAAATATAAAAATGTGCAACAGTGTATCCATCCACCTAGCCCCTTCTTATGTAACATCTCAAGTTACAGTGTGGGTTGCTTGATATTGTCAGTGAGCGCATGTTTTGGTTTGGTTCTGTTCTCAGACAACAATAGCACATTTAAACCTCACGGTGAAAACATTACTTAAACTGTACATGCATTTGTGGATGCGATGACGAACTGTGTTCACAGACAACGGTTTTCGGAAGTGTTCCTGAGCCTATGTAATGATTTCCGCAACAGAATTGTCTGTTTTTAATGCAGTGCTGCTTCAGGGCCCGAAGATTAAAACCAGTCAACATTTTTTTTTTCTTTTTCGGCCTTGTCACACATTTCTTCGGATTCTCTGAATCTTTTAATGGGTTTATGTACCCAAATTGAAATCCCCCAAATTTTCAAACATTAATCTTAGATTGTTGCACTATTTAAACCCCCTTACACAACTTGACCAGTCTTTTGTTGCCCCTGTCCCAACTTTTTTGAAACGTGTTGCTGGCATCAAATTAAAAGTGACCATTCATTTTTGATCGAACAATAAGATTTCTCAGTTTCAACATTTGTTTTGTGGTCTTTGTTTTTATTTTCAATTCCATATGGGTTTACAGGATTTTCAAATTCGGGTTTTAATTTAATTTTACAGTGTCCAACCCTTTTTGGAAACAGGGTTGTAATACTATTATCCTATCAAAAACTTATGTTGTTGTAGTGTCAAAGTAAAGCCCATTATGTGTTTAATAAGATGATACATCACAGCAAACAATGACACTATATTGTTAATCATAGATTTTGTGTTCAAAAGCTTATATACTATGATCAACTCTAATCGTTTGCACAGAAAAAAAACCATTAATTATTTCATATTTCTAATTTACAAGGCAACGTATGGGCCTAAAAATATCTGATTCTTATCAGGCACAGTGAAGATGCCTGATAACTTCAGTGGGCAGCTATTTGGACTGATGACCAAGGTCGCTGACGGTCTGCTTATCTCTGCTCATAGCGCCTGCAGTGGAGAAGTCAGTTGAAATCAGCGGGAGTGTTAATTCCTCAATCTTCGTTTGCAGGGCGTCTGCTGTTCCCACCACCCCTGCTGTGGAGTCACAGTAGTGCCCAATAACAGATGCTAATGACATCGTTAGCATGGTTGTTTGTGACTCACTGTGATTCAAAATTTGAGAGACTGGTGACAAGATCAGCAGGTCAGATAGAGTTCAGTGCTCTCGGAGAGCTCCCTAAAACATCAATTCATTAATTGCAACTTTTATCAGGCGGTATCCAAGTGGTCCTTCTGCTTTTAGAAATAAAAAAAAAATGTTGCTGGAATATTGTGTCGAATGGAGAACAGACAAAGGAAAGAAAAATGCAAAAGAACGAATTACTCTGATTAAAGACTTATTTAATTGAAAGAGCTCAGCTGAACAGGTCAGGAGTTGATGGTCACACCATTTAATTATGATTTCAGTTGTTTTTCACAATCTTCCTCCTTCCTTAAACCGTGTTTTAGTCCCAGTAGCACTCGGGGCCTTTTAATCAAATCTTAAATGGATTCAGAAGAAAGCACATTACAATAAATATGTAATGAAAAGATCAAATTTTTCCAGTGTTTGACATGCAGTTCTCTGTGAGCATGCTAACTT
Source organism: Brachyistius frenatus (assembly GCF_029030835.1). NCBI lineage: Eukaryota > Metazoa > Chordata > Actinopteri > Embiotocidae > Brachyistius > Brachyistius frenatus. The sequence goes on from NW_027210677.1 coordinate 1,310,020, forward strand.
AATGTTGTTTTAAACCAATCTTTACTTGTTTGAATGCCATCTCTTCTGCCTCAACTAATGATGTTACACAATGTGAGCAGGGGACAAACTTACACGAAGCAGGGACCTCATTTATAACCGATTAGTATGCACAAAACAGGCCCGAAAAGAGGTTTACATAACTCCCCATGCCAAAGTTGGGAGGTATAAAACATGCATGCATAATAAAACTCTGACCCATGTGTATGGACATTTAGGTGACAGCGGAAACTGGCGATGCAGATAGTAGGTTGATGAGATTGCCAGATTGTAAAAATAGGACACCTTTATTGTCCTTGTATCACAGTTAGAAGTGCACCTCAGGTTGGTGCTTAGTTTGAAAAATAACATACAACCTCGCTTCCCAAAAAGTTGGGATGCTGTGTAAAATGTAAATAAAAACAGAATGCAATGTTTTGCAAATCATGTAAACCCACATTTAATTTGAAATAGACCAACGACAACATATCAAATGTTGAAACTGAGAATATTGTTTTCCTTGGCCTTTTTGTGTGGAGTTTGCATGTTCTCCCTGTGCCTGCGTGGGTTCTCTCCAGGTTCTCCAGATTCCTCCCACCATCCAAAAACATGTGTCTCAGGTTAATTGGTGGTTCTACAAATTGCCTTTAGGTGTGAATGAGAGCATGAATGGTCTTTGTTTCTGTCTATCTTTATGTGTTGGCCCTGTGGTAGACTGGCGACCTGTCCAGGGTCTACGCTGCCCTCGCACAAACTGTGCCGGGATAGGCTCCATCCCCCCACCGTGACCCTGTTCAGGGTAAAGCGGGTATAGATAAAGGATAATGGCAGCAACACATCTCCAAAAATTTGGGTCAGGGGCAAAAAAAGACAGGAAAAGTTGTGAAATGCAAAAAAAAACACTCTCACAATCTCTTACAATCAGATTAACTGGCAGCAGATCAGTAACATAACTGAGTTTAAAAAGAGTATCCCAGAGAGGCAGAGTCTCTGAGCAGTGAAGATGGGCAGGGGTTCGTCACTCTGTGAAAGATTGCCTGCAACAATCTAAAAATAATGTTCCTCCATGTAAAATTGCAAAGGATTTGGGGATTTTACCATCTACGGTTCATAATATCATTAAAAGATCCAGAGAAAACAAAGAAATCTCTGTAAGCAAAGGACATAACCAATATCGGAAGGGCCTGATTTTCGGGCTGGCCTTTCCCTGATATAAGGCCTGAATATGAGTCCTAGACTAACTGATTAAATTGTCATCATTGGTTGGAACAATTCAAGATAACATCAAATAGCATTAGATATTTGCAGAACAGTGTCAATAGTTTTTAAAGATACTTTCTTATAATGGACGTGTATTACTAAGTATAGTAGGACTAGTAGTGTAATAGGACTATTTTTCACTGTACATATTATCAACAGTGAATGACTTGTTAGCCTAGATGCTCAGCCAGACCTTGTATTGAAGTTACTAGGTTGGATGAAACTACCTACTGACTGGAAGGTCAGAGCGCCGGTTCCTTAAACATGATGGCACCTACGGCTGTAGTAGGTTCTCTCTGCCACGATAGTACCTGTGTATTTTTGTCAGGAGTCTACGACCTTTTTTTGCTCTGAGAGCTACTTTGACAAAAATGATAGTGTCTAGGAGCTATTCACGTCGAAGTAACATGCAAGACTTGTGAGAGTCTCTCTGATGTCTGTCCATGTTTCACGAAGGAGCAGAGCTTAACTCTGCCTGTCTCTCCTCTGTTACACCGACACAATGAGAGAGCGAGGGGGAGCTTGTCCATTTGTTAAATCGTTCATATTGATAGCATTGTTCTCTTGGACAAGTTGAAGAAATAAATAAATAAATGCTAAAATGGTTCATCAAGTATATCTGGGCGGTCCACCCAAGTAAGTCTATGTATGAAAAACACTGCATATTGTTTGAACCTTCAGTGAGCTACTGGAGACCCCTGGTCTAAGTCTTGATGTTGTTACGACAACTAAAAGGCACTTCTTTTTCTTTCTCCGGGTCCCTTGGGTTTCCTGTTTGAGTGTGTGTGTTTATTGTGTGTTGACCAGCATGGGTGTGATCTCCTCCACTCCTGAGACCCTGTACACACCAGGCATTAAAGTCCCATCGGAGTCGTCCTGGCTTGATGGGATCAGCTTTGGTCAGCCTTAAGTATGACAGTTCACACCCGGCATTATCATGCAACCCAAATGTGTTTCAAGTGACTACTTGTCATCAGATATTCCTCCCCCACTCTGTATGCAAATGACACATAGGCTACATCAAGGAAATATACAAGTAGGCTAAATAAGCACAGGAGGAGAGGAGTTAAAGCAACAGGAATTTAACAAAAGGAGACATCGTCACTCACTGAAGCCTTATTCTAATGCTCCATCTATTAGAAATATTAAATGTATTTTATGTTTGTAAATGTCTGAAAACACTTCGTTAAGTTTGTAATTCCAAATTTGAAGCATCACACCCGATCGGTTTGGATCAGATTTTTTAACTGTTCCAGTGCGTAAAGCTTTGCTGCTGTGGATATATGAACTGCGCAAGCAGGCAGCTGCTCTTCCACAGCCTAATTCAATACCATCACAATAAAGTAAAGTAATAAAGCAATAAAGTATTGCAATTCCATAATACATTTTATTATACTTTTTATTCACTCTTTTTATACTAAACCATGGGGAAAAAAAGTTTAATCATACACTTCTAGAGACTATTTATGTGATGAGTCATATTTCCAAAAACAATGCCCATTACCTGCCAGTCTTTCTGCATTTTGAGTCCCATGCCTTGCTATAAATACTTGACATATTCACACAGTGCATTTGGGTCTGTGTACCCCCCGCCCCCCAAATTCCACCTATTTACCTTAAAATTCTGACTTTGTTAGTTTTACTGTTTGTTTGTTTGTTTGTTTTTGTTCATATAATTGTACCGTATATGCATAATGAGGAAAAAACAGTATTCCAATCCACTATCTTCTCTACTTATGGTATAAGTCACAATATGGTTGACTTGGACATTTGTTAAGTTACTTTTAACATCAGACAGTAGAGCCATCTGGCACCTTTGTTTTGATCAGCATTGAACTAATTCATTATTAAATATTGTGTACATTATGCCACTCTGCACCTGCAATAATATCATTTTTGTCATTGTTTTTTTCTGTGCAAGCAGTGGTTGTGCTTTGAATGGGATCTTGGAGCTGGCCACTATAAATGATTTCACAGTTAAATATTAAGCATCACACAGCTACAGAACAACTTCTATCATATTTTTTTTAATAAATTGGCCGACAACACAAGTGGAAATGGAAGAAAAGGGGACAGAAAGAATGTTAAAAATGGAAGCAATTTCTTCACACCCATATTTTGACAGATGGTGAAAACCAAGACCAAAGCTGAGAGGAGATTCCGCCTCATTCATCTTCTTATCACAGAAATACAGTCATACTATCACTCACACTGATGCTATGGGATAAGCACACTGGCTGACAGCAATAAAGACTTTTACACTTTTTAGGTTAGGTGTCATCACAGATATGACGACAGTTCAAATAGCAAGGGCTTGTTTTCCTGGTAATTGTTAAATGAGCAGCAGTTCATGGCTTCCTTGAACTTTATCTTTGTTTTTGTGAGTGGATGGAAATCTGAACCCGTAGAACTGGTGCGTTCACCATAGGTTACACTATTGATTGTGTGTATGTGCCTGTAAAGTACACCTCTCAATGTGGTTTGAAATCATACTTGAGGTTAACATTTGTGAAGGATTTGTAAACGATATGCAGGTTTCATGATACGTACACAGTTGACCTAAAAGCTCTACAAATATGTTGCTACATTCTATTTGATATTTTTGAACCCTACTTTCTGATTGTCTTAGTACAAGCTAAGGAAAACCTTTTCATCGGCGTTTCATCTTGATCTGTTCTAAGTATTCTCATGGCCTTGACAATATTTGTGCTGCCAAGTGTTTATCATTTACATAACATGATCCTGAGAGCTCAGCTGAAACGAGAGCAGTTGTCTTGGTATCACATGGGAAAATCCTCTCTGTTTCACTGCTGTCAAAGTCCACAGGGATTACAGTGTGCACATTTTCTGAGCTGCCTATTGCCCTCAAACATACTTTTCCAAGTTCAAAAGTTCAGCACAGTTCTGAACTCTGTCGGGGACCAGCAGGGCAAGCGGTCTATTCTTCGGGGGTTAGTCTGTACTTTCAATAACAGCTTTTCCCACTAAGGCTCAGTGAATATTTGGGATACCAGGGGAGTTACAATTTAAGGTCAAAGTGAGGGACACTAATGACTTAACAAAGAGGTCATCCAGGAGGCAGCAACAACACATATGCATGTGCAGCAGTGATAGCTTGATCCCCATGTCAAAATCTCTCCACCCTACATACACAGCAACTGACACACATGGGGGGAGGCGACTGATAAGGATACTCTTTGAGACATACAGTATTTAAAAGTAAAAATAGTTTATTATCAAGAATATAAATTATAGCAGCATGCACCTTTAGCATGCATATTTTACAATTGTATTTGCAATTAAATTGAAAGAAGAAGATTAAATGAGCATGCGCACATTGGCATTGGATTGTCACAAACCTTAATAATGAACAGAATCTCTGACAAAACAAGGGTACTTTAACATCATGGTTTAAGTAAAGACCAGCGCTGAGACGTAGACGCATGTCCTGGCAGGCTGATGAAACAGTAATTTTCTTCTCGCTTCTCTGTGTGTGCAACTGTGTACGTGTATGCATGGAGTTTTGGAGTGAAGTCTAGCAAGTGGTATGTGCAGCAAGGATTGAAGGGTTTACTGTCTGAATTGGGGGTTGTGCGTGGTGGGGGTGGGGGTGTCTCTCAACTGGAGACATCAGGGAGTCTGTGCTGGTCTACGAAGCAGGGTGTGGTATTTGAATGTAAATGTTGTCAAGGACACGTTAACGGTATTAGAGGATGAGTGCTGTTTGCGCCTTTCATTTCCTTTTTTATTGTCTTTTAGATGTTTGATTGATCCTGGGCTCATGAATGTGGGGAATCCTTGTAAAAGTTCAGTTTAGTGACCCTCGTGACCTCCTCACCTGCTGTATCCTGTCCTCTAATTGCTCATTCACCTACCATTAAGCCTAAATCAGAGCGTAAACCATTTTCACAGACTTTTTCAGAAGAGTTTAAAAGTGATTTTTAGAAATCCCCAATTGATTTTTATTCATTGCAACTACAAAGTTGTAACTCTCGTCTACAAAAAGACTTTCTCTGTACTATGATGTATGAAAGTCAACATTTCCTTGAACCACATATATTTTTAACAATAGAAAAATGTATATTGTTAAAAATGTAAGAATATTTAACATCTGGTTCAATGGTTCTGTTCTGATCCGTGGAAGTCAAATGCTGACATTTTGTCACAGAGATATGCACAAGGTGCTCTTTAGCATTTTGTATTGCATATGTGCTGATGGCTCTTTTGTTAAGGTTTGTTTAGATTTAGGAAGAGAACATGGTTTGGGCTAAATGTAACATGGTTGCAATTTAGGTTAAATTTGGATATAGGCACCAGAACTACTTTGTTAGGATTAGGAAAAGATAACGGTTTGGATTAAAATAAATAATATTACGTTGCGTATATCATACACTCTATGTACGTTACTTAAAATAAATCCACATTGTCTTTAGCAGTCTCACAGATGAGTACACCAGCCTCCCAGGTGAAAGTCCGGTGTTTGGTCTCTGCACTCTGGACAACTTCAAACTTATCAACTTCAGCATATGAGCAGCACAGAGATGTCAGCTACACTGACTGCTTCTTTTGGCACACCCATAAAACAATTCTTTAATTCCTGAACGCTGATGATGCTGAAAGCCTGAACTACCATATGAATCATGGCATATGAAATCCAATATCCTTGTGATAATAACAGTGAACTAAGACAACAAAATGCAAAGTAAGCACAGGCAGAAATAACATCTATGGCTTGGCTTTACATATCCTGGAATATAGATTTGTGGGTAACAGGGCTCTTTGTAATTTTCTATTTCTATACTGCCATTCATTGTTGATAAGAATGACAAGGGAAGAGCTTACTGTCTTACTCTCTTATTACTAGATTTTTGTTTACCCTCGTAAAGAGAGAGTAAGAGAGAGAGAGAAATACGGTCCTTCACCTGTTAAATTACTCATATAATTACAGCTTATATTGGCTTTATATTTGACTAATTCTATCACAGAAAGCCAGTTTAAATGCAATTTTTTTTTAATATATACAAAATATGTATAGTTTTGTTCATGTCTGTGACATATTCAGATGCCTATATAAATAAAAAAATATGGCGAAAGGAGTCTGTTTCATTGGAGATAATTTGATCTGAAATTCAGGGGCAGAACCACACCACAAAGAGAGACAAATAATTAAAGAGGAAATCAAATCAATCGGACAAATGATTTAAAAATTACCCTTTGAAACGTGATGACATCTTAATGTTCCTGTTATTCATGATGTCGCTGACGTCATTGAGAGTCTAGTGTTACTACTGCAATATATTTAGTTTTGAACGTTATTACCAAAATGTATTACATTTTCCCTCATTTAAGACTAATGTCTTTCACCATGTCTCATTTTTATCAAAGAAGGATATAATCAACACCCGAGCACCTGGGGAACTCAGAGTGTATATTCAGGGTAGCAGAGTGAAAAGCACAAAGTAAATATGGATTTCTGTTTAAGATTTATGCATCCACGCTGGCATTAGCTACAGTCGGACGCATTATGTTTCCAGTGTGTCCATCCTTCTTTACATACGTCTGTCCGTGTCGACATACATTCACTCAGTGCCAACGAGCATGTTGGTGGTCACTGTCGCCTCACATTGAACATGCTCATGAACACAATATCTCAGTAATGGCTCAAGGGATTTTCTTCAAATTTGTCACGAATGTTCACTTTGCCTTCAGCATTGCAGTAATTGGATTTTGGCGGTCAAGGTCATACGGACCCACATGTCTTTCCTATTCTTCTGAACGCGATATCTCAGGAACGCCTTTGAGCGACCTTCTTATAATTTGGCACAAATGTTCATTTAGAGATCAAACGTAAGAGTTCAAGGTTAATACAACCAGAAGTCTCTTATTTTAAATTTGTCAAGGATGAACTGATACATTTTTGGTGGTCAAAGGTCAGAGGTCACAGTCAATATGACCTCACGCCTGTTCTACACAAGTCCTACCCATCATTCCCTTGAGGGAATCTCTTAGCATTCGGCAATGACATTTACTGTGGCTATGGCTAATTGTGTCCACATGCTGTGGTGTTTTTTGGAAAGACACTGAACCCCAAGTTGCTCCCGATGGCGTACCATTGGTGTGGTGAATGTGTGTGTGAATAATGGCGAGCACCTTGCATGGCAGCTCAGCTTGCTCACTCTGGCCCGAGGAACACACATGAACTGGTTTTGAGTGTACTATGGGCTTTTGTTTCGGGCGTACTGTCACCCAGCAGACCTGGTTTCCCGGCTGTTCGGGAGTTCCTGGGAACCAGCTGAGGGAGCCAACTACCCTGGGTAGCCCGGCACCATCTACCAAGGCCTGGTTTGGTACTGCAGGTAGTTGGTTTTTTTCATGGTTCTGAGCTGCGATTACAAATCAGTGACTCTTACTTCCAATGCTGCAAAAACACTATATTTATTAGATTTACTATTATCACTGTCTCCCAAACAGGACAGAGAAGGAAAAGCAGAGGGAGAGAAAAAAACCTATTGCTAGTGAACCTGAAAGATTAGCAAGAAATTCAGGTGCTTAAGGAGAGCAAGCGTGTTATAATTTGAAAATTGCTAATGTACAACGAGAGTTAAGAAATATAACCTCAAATAGCAGAGATAAATGGTTTTTAAGACAATTTTCCTCAACTGTCATGATTGGTAACGGAAATATTTTCCAGGACAGTATGTTGTAATCTTGTGCATACTGTCAGTGCGACCACTTTCGTTCAGAGTTTTTCTGTATTGAAAGTCATACAGAAATGTTCCAACTAAACATGATTGCCATTTTGACTTTTACAGAAAAGTGAGCATGGTGCTTATCCAGACGTGAGACTGCATATTAAAGTGTTAAATCTGAGGTCAAATATGCACAAAGTGTTATTGATCCTGGTCAATACAGATGCAGCAGAAATGTGGTGTAGTAGTCATCCTTGTGCTTGACCAGTGACTACAGCCCATTCATTGAGTCCAGCATCACCTTCTCCATCACCATCTGGTACGCTGCAGCTACCGCCAAAAGCAAGGACAGACTGCAGTGCATCATTCGCTCTGCTGTAAGGCTGACTGGCTGCAAACTGCCATCCCTCCAGACCGACCCCTTTTTCAATTACTTTCCTCTGACAAGAGGCTGAGTTCTACTCTGACTAAAACCTCACTCCACAAGAACTATACAGTGCATCCAGAAACTATTCACAGCGCTTCACTTTTTCCACATTTTGTTATGTTACAGCCTTATTCCAAAATAGATTAAATTCATTTTTTTCCTCAAAATTCTACACACAATATCCCATAATGACAAAGTGAAAATAGTTTGTTTAAAAGTTTTGCAAATCTATTAAAAATAAAGAACGAAAATATAACACGTACATAAGTATTCACAGCCTTTGCTAAATACTTTGTTGAAGCACCTTTGGCAGTAATTACAGCCTCAAGTCTTTTTGAGTACGATGCTACAAGCTTGGCACACCTATTCTTGGGCAGTTTCTCCCATTCTTCTTTGCAGGACCTCTCAAGCTCCATCAGGTTGGATGGGGAGCGTCGGTGCTCAGACATTTTCAGATCTCTCCAGAGATGTTCAATCGGGTTCAAGTCTGGGCTCTGCCTGGGCCACTCAAGGACATTCACAGAGTTGTCCCGAAGACATTCCTTTGTTATCTTGGCTGTGCGCTTCGGGTCGTTGTCCTGTTGGAAGATAAACCTTCTCCCCAGTCTGAGGTCCAGAGCGCTCTGGAGAAGGTTTTCATCAAGGATGTCTCTGTACATTGCTGCATTCATCTTTCCCTCTATCCTGACTAGTCTCCCAGTTCCTGCCGCTGAAAAACATCCCCACAGCATGATGCTTCCACCACCATGCTTCACCGTAGAGATGGTATTGGCCAGGTGATGAGCGGTGCCTGGTTTCCTCCAAACATGACGCTTGGCATTCAGGCCAAAGAGTTCAATCTTCAGACCAGAGAATTTAGTTTCTCATGGTCTGACAGTTCTTCAGGTGCCTTTTGGCAAACTCCAGGTGGGCTGTCATGTGCCTTTTACTGAGGAGTGGCCTCCGTCTGGCCACTCTACCATACAGGCCTGCTTGGTGGAGTGCTGCAGAGATGGTTGTCCTTCTGGAAGGTTCTCCTGTCTTCACAGAGCAACGTTGGAGGTCTGTCAGAGTGACCATCGGGTTCTTGGTCACCTCCCTGACTAAGGCCCTTCTCCCCCGATCGCTCAGTTTGGCCGGGCGGCCAACTCTAGGAAGAGTCCTGGTGGTTGCAAACTTCTTCCATTTACAGATGATGGAGGCCACTGTGCTCATTGGGACCTTCAATGGTGCAGAAATTTTTCTGTACCCTTCCCCAGATCTGTTCCTCGATACAATCCTGTCTCTGAGGTCTACAGACAATTCCTTGGACTTCATGGCTTGGTTTGTGCTCTGACATGCACTGTCAACTGTGGGACCTTATATACAGTGGGTACGGAAAGTATTCAGACCCCTTTAAATTTTTCACTCTTTGTTTCATTGCAGCCATTTGCTAAAATCAAAAAAGTTCATTTTATTTCTCATTAATGTACACTCAGCACCCCATCTTGACAGAAAAAAACAGAAATGTAGAAATTTGTGCAAATTTATTAAAAAAGAAAAACTGAAATATCACATGGTCATAAGTATTCAGACCGTTTGCTCAGTATTGAGTAGAAGCACCCTTTTGAGCTCGTACAGCCATGAGTCTTCTTGGGAATGATGCAACAAGCTTTTCACACCTGGATTTGGGGATCCTCTGCCATTCTTCCTTGCAGATCCTCTCCAGTTCCGTCAGGTTGGATGGTGAACGTTGGTGGACAGCCATTTTCAGGTCTCTCCAGAGATGCTCAATTGGGTTTAGGTCAGGGCTCTGGCTGGGCCAGTCAAGAATGGTCACAGAGTTGTTCCGAAGCCACTCCTTTGTTATTTTAGCTGTGTGCTTAGGGTCATTGTCTTGTTGGAAGGTGAACCTTCGGCCCAGTCTGAGGTCCAGAGCACTCTGGAAGAGGTTTTCTTCCAGGATATCTCTGTACTTGGCCGCATTCATCTTTCCTTCAATTGCAACCAGTCGTCCTGTCCCTGCAGCTGAAAAACACCCCCATAGCATGATGCTGCCACCACCATGTTTCACTGTTGGGATTGTATTGGGCAGGTGATGAGCAGTGCCTGGTTTTCTCCACACATACCACTTAGAATTAACGCCAAAAAGTTCAGTCTTGGTCTCATCAGACCAGAGAATCTTATTTCTCATGTTCTGAGAGTCCTTCATGTGTTTTTTGGCAAACTCTATGCGGGCTTTCATATGTCTTGCACTGAGGAGAGGCTTCCGTCGGGCCACTCTGCCATAAAGCCCCGACTGGTGGAGGGCTGCAGTGATCGTTGACTTTGTGGAACTTTCTCCCATCTCCCTACTGCATCTCTGGAGCTCAGCCACAGTGATCTTTGGGTTCTTCTTTACCTCTCTCACCAAGGCTCTTCTCCTACGATTGCTCAGTTTGGCTGGACGGCCAGGTCTAGGAAGAGTTCTGGTCGTCCCAAACTTCTTCCATTTAAGGATTATGGAGGCCACTGTGCTCTTAGGAACCTTGAGTGCTGCAGAAATTATTTTGTAACCTTGGCCAGATCTGTGCCTTGCCACAATTGTGTCTCTGAGCTCCTTGGACAGTTCCTTCGACCTCATAATTCTCATTTGCTCTGACATGCACTGTGAGCTGTAAGGTCTTATATAGACAGGTGTGTGCCTTTCCTAATCAAGTCCAATCAGTTTAATTAAACACAGCTGGACTCCAATGAAGGAGTAGAACCATCTCAAGGAGGATCAGAAGAAATGGACAGCATGTGAGTTAAATATGAGTGTCACAGCAAAGGGTCTGAATACTTATGTCCATGTGATATTTCAGTTTTTCTTTTTTAATAAATTTGCACAAATTTCTACATTTCTGTTTTTTTCTGTCAACATGGGGTGCTGAGTGTACATTAATGAGAAATAAAATGAACTTTTTTGATTTTAGCAAATGGCTGCAATGAAACAAAGAGTGAAAAATTTAAAGGGGTCTGAATACTTTCCATACCCACTGTATACACAGGTGTGTGCCTTTCCAAATCATGTCCAATCAACTGAATTTACCAGGTGGACTCCAATCAAGTTGTAGTAACATCTCAAGGATGATCAGTGGAAACAGGATGCACCTGAGCTCAATTTTGAGTGTCATGGCAAAAGCTGTGAATACTTATGTACATGTCATTTTTTCATTTTTTTTTTTATTTTAAATAGATTTGCAAAAATTTCAAAAAAAATTATTTCACGTTGTCATTATGGGGTATTGTGTGTAAAATTTTGAGGGGGAAAAATTAATTTAATCCATTTTGGAATAAGGCTGTAATATAACAAAATGTGGAAAAAGTGAAGCGCTGTGAATACTTTCTGGATGCACTGTATATACTCTATATATTTGTCTTTTATGATGATATTCTATTTATATACCAGTTATCTTTGGTTATCACTTGTTATTTAGTTGTATTTTTGTCACTTTGTATGTCGTTTTTTCCCACAATTTTTAGTTTTTGATTAATGCACACAAGTGTAATTGGATATAAATTCGTTTTTGATTCTGCTCGTCATTCTCTGGGTATCAGAAACTGTTGTTACATCAAAGCCACTGGCATCACAGAGATATGCACTAGGCGGCCTCCAGCGAATGTGCCATGACCATCAGATTGGAAGCAGAAGTATAAAGGAGCGTAACGAGTGACAAAGTCTGCTAGATGCATCAAACACAGGACTTCACAGAAGACCCTTCCATGTGAAAAAACGTGTAACCTATCTAACGTACATAAAGGGACTCATTGCAATGTTACCTATCTAAGTAACATACTGTACTTTTAAAAAACCCAAACCATGATCTTTTCCAAAACCTAAACGAGGTTTTTTTGGTGCTTATACTTAAGTAGTTTTAGTACTTAAACTTTATCGAGTTTTTGTTGGTGCCTAACACATGACCAAACTGTGAGCATGTTACATTCAACACAAACCATGATCACTTAAGGCACCCTGTGAGAAAGTCTGAGACACTAAAAAGACACCTTGTGTGTATCTCTGTGCTTTGACAGTCTGGGATGAGAAAGGGTTGGTCACTATCAAAATCACTGCATTCAGCTCCTTAAAGGAGTGTACAAATTCAAAGTGTACAAATTTGGTTTCAGGAACTTGTACCCAAACAGGCAGAAACAGAGGTAGCAAAAGCAGGACCTGCGATGATGGTGACAAACAACATTAATTATAAAACAGTTAAAACAATAATTCCATGAATTCCTTACATGGTAAAAGTTGAGCAAATGGTAATAACAAGGAGCACAAACCACTGACCCCCGGTAGGAAAGAGGACACTGAAGAAATACTTTGTAAAAACAGTTCGGCCTCAGTCGTACTAGTATTATTCAGGCCTGTGGATTTGAGGTCTCTGTGACTGGTGGGAAACACCCTTCCCGTCCCTTATAGGACACATAAAAGACAACATGCTAACAAAAACAACAAGTTGCTACATCACACACTGACATACACTTCCTCGAGGGTCATCAGGAAGCAAAAGAACAATGGAAGCAACCAGACAATCTGACTCCTGACTAATGGCTCAGCACTTAAAGCTCTCTTACACACACTCTCACACACACACGCACACACACACACACACACACACACACACACACACACACACGCACGCACGCACGCACACACTGCCAATTTAAAAGAACAACAGGCAACATTTTCTACACCTTTACTATCATAGTGTGTGCACGCGCGTGTGTGTGTGTGTGTGTGTGTGTGTGTTTATAGGTGGTGACGCTACATCTTAAACTCATTGACTGTACAGCAGTATCTCTCTGACAGTGACATTCTATGTGGATTCTTATGTATATGTATATAAATACTATATCTATCTATCCATCCACACGTCCATCCCTGATGTAGAAGCACGGTGTGATGAATTTGCCTATAAATCAGAGTTGTCAGGGTTTTAGTGAATTATTGGCCTTTAATGGCCAATAAATACAGGTTAGCAAGACAGAGGTTGACTACGGGTCAACGGGTGGAGGTGTGTGGGTGTCGTATTTGCTGGTGTTGTGGTGGGTTTAGATACTTCACAAACAGGGGTTAAAGAGAGAAAATTTGAATTGCTAATTTGAATTACTCTGAAACAACTCGAAAGAATCATTGTTCCTAAATGATAATTGGAAATTATAGATGAATTCAAATAAGTTGCCTTTGGAAATACAATTTTTTCAATGTTGCCTAGTCATGTGAAAATTCTATATTTCATATCTTCAACATTTTTGCATTCATCTCAAAAATTTCCCCGTAAACCAATTGCTGACACATTGTCTCCTGAACTTTCTGACTTGTTTTCCAGCTGGAACCATCAACAACCTTCATCATCTCCTCCTCCTCCTCATCCTCCTGCTCCTCCTTCACTCCTCCTCCTCCTCTCATCTGTCTGTGTTTGTCTCAGTGAGACAGCAGTCACCTTTTAGCCCTGTGAAAGGTTCAGCCTTCAGTCCCACCTCCCACTGAGGAGATGGGGTCAAAAGCGTTCCAACCCAGGAAGTGATTTTACGCCCTTCACACATGTGAGGCTCTTTTAAGGAGCAGAGAGAGAGGACGGGAGGCTGGAGGTGCAGTGATACACACCACAAGACACATTTGTTCTTCCACTTCTCATCCCCCCCTGCGCACATCCTTTTTTGTATATAGTTCTCTGCTAACACAACCCTCTTCTATTCCATCCTATTCACTATATTATCATGTCCTTTATTTATTATTCAACACACACTATACTGGATTTTTGCATTACTAATCAACCCTTTTTCCGATAAATTGTATTTTTATACAACGAATTTGCTGCAGGAAATATATTTTGGGTGACTGTTTTCTCATGTAGAAAAACGACAGTTGTTTTAGAAAGTGCCAAACAACATGTTTATACATTTAAGTGCCAAAGTATTTTAAAGGTTATGAGATGAGGATGTTGGTGTCGAGCAACGAATCCCATGTAGGAAGGAGTTGTGAGTAGATGCGTGGAGACCACTGTTCACTTCCTCTTGCCAACAGTTAACTTTTTCTTTCAAGCATGACCATTGTTGTCCTCTAACCTTTTTTTTCCTTCATAAGAAAAATTATTTTGGGAAAAGGGACTGTTTAGAGTGAATTTGGGGTGAGTGTCCCTCACTCTTAAAATGGTCAGTAATCAAGCCATAAGGTCAAATCATTTTATAAATTCAGCTTTTATTATAAGTGACAGAGGCTGTAAGGGACAGAAAACAAGTTTTCTTTAATTAATTTAATTAGCCAACACACTACTGTTCTTCAGCAGTGCCATTGCCAACCTCTGTGTACCAACTGACAAACATCCCCTTAGCACTACGGCTGTTTTTGTAATGGCTCTGTCATGTCGACATTAATGTCAAAAAAGACGCTTGAATGACGAAAAGCCATGACTTTTACAGACAGATAAAGTTAGCAATATTGTGTTGACTCCCAAATCAGAACAGAGGGTTTTCTCCTCCCTTCTGTTCTTTTTCTCACCATACATATTTTTCTCTATTCCTCTTTCCTTTAATTTTCTGTTCCACTCCCCCCATCCCTCATCATCAGCTCATCTCCTCCTGAGTTTATCCTTCTGTTCACCATCAATCCATCTGTCTTTTTCTCTCCATCCATGCTTTAACCTCTGGTTTACCTCTGTCCCTCCGTTACCTTTGTCCAGGGCTATGTATGTTTGGTATGCCGCATACTTCACTTTCAGTGCGCGCACGCATGTGTGTGTGTGTGTGTGTGTGTGTGTGTGTGTGTGTGTGTGTGTGTGTGTGTGTGTGTGTGTGTGTGTGTGTGTGTGTGTGTGTGTGTGTGTGTGTGTGTGTGTGTGTGTGTGTGTGTGTGTGTGTGTGTGTGTGTGTGTGTGAAATTGTGCCTGTGTGTTCGGACAGATAAATAAGGCTTAAATTGTGGGGTTTATGTGTCTGTATATGGATGTTGTATGTGTGCATGCATGTGTATTTCCAACCATGTGGGCCTTTGTCTTACTACATGTGTACATTATGTGTCTGTAATGTGGGTATGTTTGAAGACAACAGGGCGCCACCTCTAGACTTAAACCCTTGTATGACCCCTGGATGATCATCCCAGTGTTTAACACACAGCCTCAGTCTACATTCCTGTACATGCATGTGTGTACTTGTATTACTCATGTTGTGGGGACATAAATCAGTTTACATAGTCATCTTGTGTCCTGTTTTGAAAAAAAAAAAAAAAAAAAAAGGCAAGTCTTCATTATGTATCTGTATCATTATATTTCTGGTTAAAGGCATGCTGTAAAATGGGGTAGAGTTAGGGTAGAGGTTAGGAAATTGTTGTAAATCAATGTCTTCTGAAGTGATAAAAACATGACTGTCTGTGTCTTTGCGATGGCTTTCCAATGTACATTGTTGAGTTGACATGTCAAGCATTGCTAAGAGACACTAGAACTACATTTATTTTAGTAGAGGATGGCCAAATTCCTTGATACTGTGTGTTAAGTAAAGAGCTGGGGTCAGGATGGGGTTAGGGTTGCACAAAGCTTGGAAAGAAGACAGGAAACGCGAGTATGACTTTGTCCAAGGTCCAACAATAACTACATCAACGGTTATTTTTTGAGATTATACTCTGTGCGTGTTATACCTTTATTTTACAATGACAGGAAATGAGGGGAAAGGAGTACACGCAGCAAAGTAAAATTGACATTATTGAAAGTATTTCTTTGTTAACGAGCTGTGTAAGGGATTACAGTTTAAAATTCTGTAATCATTTTGCAGTTACTGATTCAAACAACACTTTGTTAAATTTACATTTGGCAGCTTGTTGTTTTACTGGGACTTAAATGCTGGATGGAGGGTTCATATCAGCTTGGCACTTTGCGACATTTGACAGAGGTGTAGCTCAGAGCAGGAATGTGTAATGAGCAATTGAAGCATTTTCAACTAATTTACCCAACACTTCTTTTAAGAAACCTTACTAAAGCTTTCCTCTGTTGGCTGATTTGTCATCGTGAAATTAAGAAATGGACGCCACAGTTTCTGGGCTAAAGATGAGAGGGACCATCCATCTTGCTATCAGTGCACAGTTCAAAAGCCAGTAACTGTGAAGGTATGGGGGTGCATTGGTACACATGGCTTACGTGGCACCCAGATATATGCTGAATGATATATACTGGTTTTGGAGCATCATATGCTGTCATCCAGCCAACATCTTTTTCAGGGAAGCCTTTGTTTATTTCAGCAAAATAATGCCAAACCGCATTTTGTACCAATTACAAAAGCATGGCTCTGTAGAAGAAGAGTTTGGAAACTGGCCTTCCTGCAGTCCTAACTGTCAGTGCTGAAAACATTTGCCGCATCATCAATCAAAAAATATGACAAAAGCGAACCCGATCTGTTGAGCAGCTGGAATCCTAAATCAGGCAAGAATGGGACATTTCACTTCAAAATTCCATCAACTGGTCTCCACAGTTCCCTGACATTTACAGAGTGTTGTTAAAAGAAGAGGTGATGCAATACAGCAGTAAAATGGCCCTGTCAGAACTTTTTTTTAAACATTAGCATATATTTTCAGTGTCTCTTATCCATGTCCCAAGTTTTTTTTATTTTGGTCTTAAAGTTATGGAGATGACACTAAGTCAATTTGGGGATGTTTTTTCAGGTGGAAATTAAAAAAAAAAAAAAAATAGCCTTAGGCTTAAGAGGCTAAATAGAAGTCTACAGCCAGCAGCTAGTTAACTTGACATAAAAAAAAAAAAAAACACAACAGACTGGGAGGAAAAAAATCAGCTAAAGATTCCTGATTGACACATTCTAGCTCATTTGTCCAAAAACAACAAATTTACATTTTAGTAGTAATTTCTTTGAATCTCCACATGGTTGCCAGGCAGTTGACTGGAGCCAAGAACCCAAGCCTTAACTACAAAATAAGTTTTGAGATCCCTCACTGAGGATCTAATAGAGCAGAGGTTGGAGCCATTTCATTTTGTCTACATCCCCCACAGTTTTAAGCAATACAATAAGTAGTCCATGTATGATCTTAGTATTTCTGTTAACATGGACATACAGTGTCAAACTGGTGAATGATGTGTTGCAGGGTGCAACAGTGCAGTGCAGGAACCATTTGCTGCACACCTAAAC
>NW_027210677.1:1330000-1397500 GCF_029030835.1 Brachyistius frenatus
GAGGACATCAGTGATCTAGATCAGATCGGCATGTAGAGGCACTCTAAGATTTTACGTGAGGGCTTGACATTTTGGGCAAGAGTTTCTAAGTTTTCAAGTGCACAGAATTCTGGGACCCTTGCTCCAATAAATAAAACCCTATTTTCAAAAATAATGTGACATCCCACAGGCTGATGTGATTGATGCAGTGAATCAGTTTCTCAATAGGGCTGATGCCATTGGGAAATAAGGAAATGTACAGCTGTGAATCCTCTGCATAGCTATGAAAATCAATCCCATATTTTCTAATAACATTTCCCAGCAGCAACATATAGAGACTGTGCTTATAGCTTATAGGTAAAGCACAGTGGGGTTGTCTCAATAAGAAAAGCAGGGCCAACATGATTTACCAGATTTCAGTTCAAAACATGCAGTCAAGTTCATGTTCAGGAAGGATTTAATTTAGTAGAAATGACTTTTTCCTTAGTGAAGGAACATTATGAAGGGCCATCGTCATTTTCTCCCATCCAGTCTCTTTTTGTGCAGGAAGAGGAACATTTAATGGGATGCAGTTATACCTCAGCACACTTTATCTCAGTGGAAGTGGATTTTATATGAAGCCTGTTCCCAATTGTAACTGGGACGAAGTTAGACTGGAAAACAAACAGTTTGATCGTCAAAGTTAAGGGCGCATTTGTTGAGTAATCCCGAGTTTATAATAAAGTGCACACTTTATCTCTGCAAAGTTCATGTTTGCAGAGATAAAGTGTAAGTAGTTGGTTGGGATGGAGTCCATCTCTCTGGTAGTATTCACTATGGTTCCAAAAGAAGTCAAAGTTGAAAATGAAGTGGATTCTAAGATTTCCAAATTAGGATCTTTTTATCTGTGGACAGAAGTGTAGCCAAGAGATGTCTGAAATCCTTCATCAACACCTCTGCCATTTCCTGGTGTCATTTTCCCCAACGGACATAATGACCCTGGCACACTCTGGGGTTTTATTGTAGTGCTCTCTGTATTTCTTTCAGGATTTCACAGGCCCCAGGGAAACAATGAGATCTGGATGTGGAGCACGTTTTACCCTGTTCATTTACTCGTACAATAATCAATAGGCCAGGGGTCTTCCAACGGGACAGGTGAAATTTTAATAATGTTTGACTCTCCGATGCAGGTAGTGCCAAGCCAGGGGATGGTGGTGTCATGTTCAGCCTAGATGTTGCCTTGGCAACCCTAGAGCCACTGTGCTGCTCACTTTTTTTTTGATCTGATGCATTGTTGAAATTCGCTCTTCCGGCTCATTGATTCTCTGACCTGGGGAGAAGCATCTATACATAGTGAAGGATATTAGCAGGGGGATAACGTTAGCTCAGTTCCATCATGGCAACTCCAGAATATCCACCAGCAGCCCGACTCTCTTATGGTATCTAATAAACAGTTCAGCAGAATCGTAGATGAAACATATGTGAGGCAGCATTTGATGAAAGCTAAGAACTAAGCCTCGCTAGTTTTTAGTGGGTTATTGAGGGTGAAAATAGTTACATGTAACTACGTAATCAAATCACAAAATAAATGAAATTACAATCAGCTACTGAGGAAAGAAATGCATAATTAAATTGTATTTATTCTTCAAAATGTTTATGATTACAAAGGGTTTACATGTAAATTCATTCTTTACAATAAAAAGTATTTGGAAAAGGATTAAAAAAAATATCCACACAGCATACATACAAATGAACAACGAGACTAATCATACCAGTGAAAGATGGCCGTGCCCTATTGGTAAAAGAGTCAGACACTATCTATTTTTTAAGCAAATCTAAATTTCTAAACATATTTTTAAAACAACTGTCAATTCTCTGTCTGACCGTCAAACACACTCACACCAAACATATTAAACCTTCATGTTCTCAGTTACAAATCCTTTCTCTGTCTCACACACACACTAATACACTTGCACTCCCTGGTTTCACTATCAGTAGGAGTCGGATTCTTGCAGAATGTGAAACGTTGTGGAGCGTGAAATCGGCAGTCTGCTCCATGGCTTCCAGCCCGGCACTGCAGTTGCTGGACTTTAGCAACTAGAGCAGAGCCGCCAAATTTCAGTCCCACTGGCCAACTTTCTTTGTTTGGCTCACCACTGCATTTGACAAAAAGATGCTTTAATTTTTTTAATAAAAATATCTGCAAAATACTTACTGTTATGCAGACTAAATAGTATTTTTTTTAATCTTATATTTAGAATGTAAATTCTATGTTTTTTTATTAATTTTTTTTAATAAAATGTAATTTCATTAGAATAAAATGACAGGCAGGACATGGGATCAGACAAGACAGGGAAGAGCCAGAACTAAACACAGGTTGCCAATGAAGTAAATAGACATTCTGTTGGCAATGTTACACACTTTTTAGTCACCACTAATTACCGTAATAAAGTGCCGTTACCTCCGGCGTGAACAACCATCTCACTGTATTAATGAGACATCCTTATAGTTTCCAACTTTATTCAAATTCACCCACTCTGGCTCCAGGAATACATTTGATGATGGTTGCTGGAGTTGCTACCTTTGTGTTTTCAAACTGGAGCTGTAAATTGCCAGAATTGGTTTCTGAGTGTGTGTCGCTGAGACTGGAAATCAATTTGAAGAGTGAACTGTTTGGTGGTGAATTATGAGCTTCGGTTTAGGACTGCACAGGAGTTGCCAGAGGACAGCTGGCAAGGTTCTTCTACATTTCAATGTGTGCACACAATTTGCCCAACAGCAAGGACGATTTATTTTATTATATCTAATTACTCTGTTGAGTACATGCTACTAAGTAGTAGCAGCTTGGGTATGTGCAGGCTAATACACTGTCAGTGTGTGACAGGTAGGCCTGGTAGGTTGTTTTACCTTCCTACTTTGTACACCTATAGTTTTGAATCACAACTTGTAAGCTATCACTTACTAAAAATAATACAATTTTACCAATCACCATCATCTATTTAATTTGTTTGCACTATTCTTAAAAGTTACAAAAGCAAAAGGCATGCTGGGAAAATGGAATGTAGGAGCCCAAGAATAATATATACAATCACATATGTTACTCTAAATAGTTACTCTAGATAGTAACATACAGTATGTGAATTAGTGACAGAACAAAAGAGCCACAAACGTTAGACAAAACACCCCTATAAAAAAAAAAAATCTCTTTACAGAGTTTACATAAAAATGTTAGTGAGTGAATGTAACAAAAAAAAAGGGACAGAATCTGTTGTTTTCACAGTTGGGTTTTCACAAATTAGACACTGGGGGTTCTATTTTCGTTACCGCGCAAAGCTGGTTTAATTGCATATCCATTTTGAAATAGCACAAGAGGCTATTTTTCACGCCAAGTTACTTTTTGATGGCTCAACATAAACCTGGCTGTGCCAAGATGGGTAGAGTGGTGCAACAATGGGTGTGTTAGTAAAGATGCACTGGTGCAGTGGAAATTTGGTATAAATTTTGTAGAGAAGATTGTGCTTGCGCTTCTGCCAGCTCAAAACAGGTCGAAGCCAACAAAGAGCTGTTTTCGTCACTTTCTTGGAAAAGAGCGCTCATGTACAGACCTATCCAAAATCCCACAGCCAGGTCTGGTCATATCTATTACATGACATCCACCTGAAATACTTAGGTCACTTAAATATTATGTATATCAGCCACAAAATTGTCGATAACAATGGAAAACATTGCGAAATAGCTCAAATACTCACATCTCACCCTGAACATTAAGAAAACAGTGACAATGTACTCTTACTTTTACTTCTATGTATATATATATATATACGCTTAGTGCATAGAATGCTTAATAATGCTGCTCCTCCAACACTGAGGAGCTTTGTTCAGCTCCACTCAGAGCAAACTAGTCGAGCCCTTCGGTCTGCTGCGAGAGGAGATTGTAGCATCTCCAACTGAAGTGCTCCCTTTGCACAATCTGCATTTTCTTTTAAAGCGATTAATGACTGGAATAAACTCCCTGCTAATCTAAAAGCCTGCACAGACTTCACCATCTTCAAAATGGATTTTAAATAACCAGACTTGTCAGCACTGATTTGAATTTGACAACCTGTCTTTAAAAATGTTGTATGAATGAATTATTGTAATATTCTAATGTCCCTTCCTGTTGAGTGTATCTTGTTGTGTGGGTATGTGACTGTGTTCACCTGCGGGGGTGAGTGTCGGTGAGCTGTCAGTCTATGTGTGTTGTATGAGTGTTATATTGTTGTAGAATGTAATACGGTTATGTCTTACGTTACTAGGGACTGTAGATGGAATTTTGCTAGTACGTAATCTGGTACAGAGCATCTCCTCTCTTTTGAGATTAATGTATTCTGTTCATGGTTCCCACCATAAATATACTTAAACTTACATAAACTAGATATTTTGAATGCAACCTTCTCGATTCATAATCATATAAAAAATGAAGCTGACTCTATTGTCTATTGATTTGGATGTGAATCAGGCAGTTGGCGTGTGTCATGGTGCAGGGGCTGATCTCAGCCATAAAATATAAAAGGCAACTCGGGATAACTAGAAATGAAATTAAAATTAAAATACAAATAAAGTGATAACAATTCAAACGCCTTTTCACCTGGTCTGGTTTAGTAATCTAACACAATATCACAAAATAGGGCTATGGCTATTGAAATAATGATTGTGAAGTAAATTATGCACACTCAAAGCTCCCGATGCAATTCATTTATTAACACAACGATATCAGTTTCGCACAATGAATTTCATCAGAAGCTTTGAGTGTGCATAATTTACTCATGCTCACCACTCAACATTGTTCCAGCACCTGATTTCAGTAAATTGAAGTGTTCTTTGTTCACTTTGACATTAAATTAAAGCCAGTGTTTGGCGTATATAAGACACAAGTTTTTCTTTAGACTTCTGTCTCATCGAACCACTTCCTCCACTGGGCTGTGGTTCTCATAATACCACGGGAGGTTATTCATAATTGCCTCTTTCCAAGCCGATTTAACACCATCAGCCCGTGGAGGCCGACTTGTAGCACCATTGGTCATCATGACCCTGAACCTCCTGGACACGTCAGTTTCCTTCAGTTGTAAAGTTTGGCTTGCGGTGCCGGTCTCCTTCTTCAGCCATAACAAAACTAACAATATGTGATGCCACAGCGGCTTTAGAGGGGATGAGAGGAATTAATTTGATTGACTGCAATTGAAGTCAGCTGTGACACTTTTCTAATTTTCTATTCTTCCTACTTCACCACTACGCTACACTGCGACGCAGATGCTCTTGAGTTTGCGTTCATCAAATTACCCAAAAAAGTTGCCCACACCTAGAAGTGCTCCAAGCACACCGAGCTTAAAGCTGCACCTAGACTCACCAAAATAGAGCCCGAATGGGCTGGAATAGTTATTCAACTTTTCAACATACTTAAATCATCATTTTAAGCAATTTTAAATACTGCAGCTTTTCTTCAGCATGTTGTCTTTTTTTGATTTTGCTACAAACACATTGGATATGAAATGCTGGCAACTGAGGAGAGTCTGAATTCATTTCCATTCCAGTGTGACAGGATGCATCGCAGCTTTATTTGTATTCTGTGATTAAACTACACATGCCTGAGACCATTTTCTTACCTGTAATGCTTTCCTCTCTCATGCAAACACACACACACACACACACACACACACACACACACACACACACACACACACACACACACACACACACACACACACACACACACACACACACACACACACACACACACACACACACACACACACACACGAGCCTCCTTTTTATGTGTAGAAGTAGAGGGGGTCATTCAAAGGACAGAAACACAGGCAGTCTCTCGTCTGCCCTCCACTTAAACCCTTACTGACAACACACACACACACACACACACACACACACACACACACACACACACACACACACACACACACACACACACACACACACACACACACACACACACACACACACACACCTCCTCTCCTCTCTTTCCCCCTTGCCCTCAACTTAAACCCTCACCCCAATCTTACCCCAGCCCTCTTCACGTAGCCTTAACCCCCACCCAACATCCAACACCCACTGCCCATTACCTCTCCTGCCCCCCTCCTCAGCCAAATCTTCCCACCCCCAGCACACACACACACACACACACACACACACACACACACACACACACACACACACACACACACACACACACACACACACACACACACACACACACATGGAACCATTACAAATGGCTTCAAATCTTTGATTGGCAACATCTGTGAGAATCAGATAGAGATCACACATCCCTTTTCTCTGAAAGTAGTTTCTTGAAAGTAGCATTTAACTACAGTGTTGTGAATTCTTCACGGACAGAGACAATACGGTTAAGACGCTCTTATTTTTAAACTTTATTTTGACGTTGCGAACTGTTTTCCGCTTCCGGTTGCGCTAATCATATATGCTACGCAGGACCAACAGTACAGTCAGATCGAGTCATTGATGATGTAAGTCAAAGTACTGTAACTTTGGACTTATGTGGCAAAACTGTTCCGTTTGTAGCTGTACTTATGCCCTTAAGTGCATTTACTGTCAGTAAGTGTTTGTTATGCAATTAGCCCTTCAAATAATAGTCCAACGTTGAGCTAAGTAGGTTAGCACCTGGCTAGCGAGCTTGTATTCCTGTGAATGTATGTGTATTAATGTTAAGGTTAACTATTGCTGATAATTCGGTTCTGTAATTCGTTTTCTGTGTTTATTTCAGAAACTCTTTCAAAATCATTCATTCCATCTTTCAACATCTGTCACCATCTGTCTCCAAGTTATAATACTGTATGCCAAACTCAATACAGTAATGTGTGGAACAATCAGATGTCTGCGTGTTCTCTGACCGGAACCCTGTAATGGTCAGTATTCATCTTTACACCAGTCTATCAGGGGTCGAATCCCCAACATACAGAATAGCACAGTGCAGACTCCATTTTTTTCCTTTGTTTGTTCCAGAGAATCCAATTAAACTGGTTGTTCAACTGACTTCACCAGTCAAAATCTTTAACCAACAGAGCAAACAGAGATGGACCCCAACTCTCCCCAACCTCAAAGCTGTGTGGAAACATTGATTTAAAGCCATCCAGCTACATTGGAGTAACAACAAAACAAAATCCCCTTTATGTTTATGACACTTGGGACTATGTTGACCTTAGCTTTGTTTAGTCTGATTCAAAATGTAAATATATTTGGTTCCAACTCACATTACAATATAAAAAGAAGTCTCACAGGATGAAATCCACAGAAATTACCGATTAATAAGAAAACATTGGAAAATGAAACAAGATGACAGTATTGGCAGAGAATCCCTCAGGTGGTTGGGAAATGTTCTCTTTGTGGATTCATCTACATCTTTAACACAATCTCCCAGGTTATCTATACAGTCTTTTACAATCACTCTCAGTCTAAAAGAAGAGTGTCTCTTCCTGACTCAGAAAGACTAAAGACTGGAAAGGAAAAACAAAAGATAAGTGTAAACATTCCAGCAGGGTAAATGTATGACTTGGCTGTCCATTGCGTGACAAAGAACAATTCAGTGATGCTGAAGATCCAGGAAAATAGATAAAAAAATAAAAATTCAAACCTGGCTCGACTTTTTTTGTTGTTGACATAATGCAGCCAGGGGCTGTATCATCCAATCAAATATTTATTAATGATGGTAGATTGCCATGTAACATGAACTAGGAGGTTCTGTTGTTTACCTTGTGATTGTTGACGCAGAGGAAAAAATTACCTTCTAGGGTTGTTGAATCTTCTTTCAAAGAATTATACGATTATTTTGGTGTCTGCTCGGCATCTGTTACTCATACTGGCCTTCCTGCATTGATTCACCAGTACCTGAAAGAACAGGCAATGCAACCCTGTGTTGTTTTAATACTGCACTGTTTTCAGTTTGAATACCTGTTGTGACCACCTTGTAAGGCTGCAACAAAGGTGGAAGATGCGAGCCAGGTTTTGCAATATTAAACTGAACTTTATTAAATACAAATTAGATTTACAGGGAAAGCCAGTAAGGTTTGACGGTGTGGGAACACTCTGCCCTCCGCAGAGGACTGTCTTAGTCTGCACACCGGGATCTTCTACGATCGCTTCTAAGAGAAATGATTGGTCAAAAGGTGGTGCTTTTATACGTTTTGATCTGTTATCATGAATTAACCTGCTCAGAAGCAGAGGTCTGTACTACGAAGCAGGATTTGCAGTTATCGAAGTAACTGCAGGTTTATCTTGAAGCTGGTTCACTTCATATACATCGCCATGGTAACTTATGTTACGTTTAACCTGGAGTTACCTCGTTCGTCCTTGGGACCCTGGGGTCGTCACAATGCCCAGTAAAACAGCTGTTTCACATGCTGTGAAGTGCTTTGTAGAGACAAGTGTCTGATCCTGAATAGGAGCAAATCTCTGTCTGAATCACATCATGTTTCACCAAAGTGCACACATACTGTAAATCAGTACTTTGCTTACTTCTCAATGTTTTTCAGTTTTCTGCTTTCAAAAGACTCACTGTACCCAATAAAAACAATGAACTTTATCACATTTAAATAAAGTCTTGTGCTGAAACAGACACATCATCAGGTACAGAGGTATGAAAATGATTTTGATTTGAGTCATTGAATGAACTGCTTCAGTCAAAAATATTAATAGAGAATTCTTGATTTAGTGGCACTGGTTTAGAAGTGATATATTCAATAAAGTTCCCTCTGTATGAGATGATTGTCTCACCACTGAATGTTTTGCTTGCGGTTACAATCCCATTTGCAATATGTTGAAGGCTGTTTGATTGTGTGCAGCAAGTGGCACATGTATTGAAAGGTGTGTTCACTTCATGTCACACAAACCTCCGGCCTGAAAGTCAGCTGAGAACCGGTTGAAAGGAAGACGAAGGTGCTGTTTCCATTGCTCACGTTTGGCTTGAAACTTGAAATAATAATACTGCTCAGGGGCCGATCTTCCCTGTTTCATTTCTATGTTTGCAGCTTCTCACTATTTTCAAGTCTTTTCCTTTTTGAAAAGGTAGAGTGTGTGAAAGAAACTGACAGGCAGCAGGAGTGTGAGCTCGAGGTCAGGAATCTGTGTTGAAGCTGGTTTGTCTGTTGGAGACACAAACACCTGTGTCTCAAACTTTTACTAGGAGCCAATCTTAGTCAGCCAAATGGAGGTATACTGCACACACACACAGTTAGGTCAGTTATTGGTTAAATGCTGCTCAAATGGTCCAAAATCAACCTGAGGTCTACACCAATGGAAACTATCCTCAATTAAGTGTAGCCAGACCAACATATTTATATTCAATTTGGGTCTGGAAATACCAGGCTACAGAAATACCATAGAGGAAAGTTTAAATATGCTCACATAATCTTATCAGTATACAATAGTTTTTTTTTCTTAAATGATTAAGATTATTATTGTACTGATTTACTGCCAATTTGAAGTTCTAATTTAATGCTTGGAGAATACTCACTAGTGTATTATTTCTACCCTTATTCATACCGTGAAGTTCCTCTGAGACATCCACACCTGAAGCTTGTACAGTTTGATCTGAGTTGAGTTATAAAGAGGGATGGGCAAGCACTGCTCTTTTACTCTCTCCACCCTGTTCCACTGCTGTGGTTAGGCTGGATCAGCAGGAGGGATGCTTTGCTTGTGAATGGTTGTTACATTGTGGGGGGAGGGGCTAAGGTTAGGATTATGGTTAGGGACCAGCTGACTGACAGTGAAACAACCAATCACAGCCCCATACACTTTACAACCAGAGTAGAGTGTAGAACTTGCTTCCCTCCAGCCACTCCACTTTAGCGCCAACCCTGTTTTATCCTACTGACTTTAGAAATTTAGAACAGCGCTGCCTCCTACTGGAAAAGACTTCATTGTAGTACTTCCTGCCCTTATTTAGTTCCCAATTGTGGCCCATTGAAGTAGTCTGTGTGTACTGAATTTGTATGCAGGTATATTTGGGACAGTCTCTGCCGGATCATCCTGGGTGTCACTTCTTTGCTCACTTCAGGCTCAGACAGGAAAAAGCAGCAGTAAACTGCCTGCTGTCGACACTCGAGATTTATGACACCTCATCTCACTCTGAGGAACAGCTTCTGTTTGCACAGACAGACTGCTGCAACCAGTCTGTCACACACACACACACACACACACACACACACACACACACACACACACACACACACACACACACACACACACACACACACACACACACACACACACACACACACACACACACACACACACACACACACACACACACACACACTTTCCCTTTCTCTCTTACACACACGACTCTGAAAAGCAATGAATCTGTTTCCCACATTAAGATCCGATGTGCTCAGACCACATTCGGAGGTCATCTGACACATTTATACGGCCACATTTATAAATGGGAGAAAAAAAAGTCAAAGGAACATGTATTTTTTTTTTTTTAAATGAGACGTCTTTGCTTAAAAGAGTCTCATTTTATTATACCATCTATCAGAAATGAATTATGTATTTCATGTTTGTAAACGCTTGAACATAGTTCAGTGAGTTTGTAATTCACAACCTGAACCATCCGGACCCAATCAGTTTGGTTCAGATCATCTAATCATTGCAGCAGGTCAGGCTCTGAGCTGCTGTGGGCTGATATGTGTCAGAAATTAGGTGAGATAAATGAGAAGAAAAAAATAGCTAAACTCAGAGGAGGTTTGGGCAAAATAACCGTCACATACAGACTGTATTTTTAATAATAGCTGCTTTATAGCCACAACTTTGCAGGTAAACCTCTCCTGCTTTCTATACAGCTCGGCTGTGCTGAATCACTGAGGATATTTTTCTGGTAACCATAAATAAATAAATAAGATAAGAACAGACAGAAATCTTCAGGTATAGGAACTGTTTGAGTGGAGAAAAAAAATGCATCACAACTAACAAACCTGCTGTAATGTGATCTCAACACATGGAAGCATTAGGTCAGATATGAACACATGAATGTGGCACCAAGAGCTGCATTTTCATTGCTGATTCAGAGAACGTCACCTGAGCAGACGGTCTCCTAAAACACACACCTAAAAGAATGTGACCACCTCCAAATGTGGTCCGAGCAAATCAAACCTCAATGTGTCCTCAATGCGTCCGTAGTGTGTGCACACCTGTACTTTTAGCTGACCACGTGTGATCCGATCACCCAAGAGTGACGAGTGTGCTCAGTTCATCAAGGTAGGTCCACTAACAGCCTATAGGGCTTAGTGACTACTAAGGTATGGTTCAGGGGAACACACAAATATAAGATTTATTGAAAAGGTACGTTTGAAACCACATCTTAAAAGTGGAGAGGGTCTTTGCTTCCCAAACTGGCAGCTTTTTTTTTCCACAGATTGAGGTCTGATGGAGCATCAAGAGCGTCGTAAGAAGGATTTAAAATTCTTGATTTTATAGGAAGCAATGAAGATGATCTCAAATTGGAGAAACATGATCTCTCTTGTTAAATCCTGTCAGTGCTCTCACTGCATCATTTATCAAATTACATATTAAATCAAAGAAGTAAGGAATGAACATGATGATCATGAGAAATGAACAAAAGAATTAGAAAGGGAGAATAAAAAAAAAGGAAAAAGACCAAAGGAGGGAATTAAAGAGGGAAAGATAGAAATTACGAAAGGAAGAAAGAAGGGAGGGAAAAGATCGATAGTGGACGCAGCAGAAACATTTGAATTGATTAAAATCAGAGAATAAAATGAAGTTCAAGAAAAGAATAAGCAACAGAGATAGAGAGACACATAAAAAAGAGGAGGACTGAGAGAAAGAAAGGAGAGAGGGAGTGACCTCTTTCTGAACTCACTGGTGAACTTCTGCCTCCAGTACTCCAATTAATCTATCACACACACACACACACACACACACACACACACACACACACACACACACACACACACACACACACACACACACACACACACACACACACACACACACACTGCTTATATAATGGAGAGCAGAATAATATCTGTGCTTCCACTTCAGCTATGAAAGTATGAATGGGAGACGATCCCAGCATGAGTCATGTCAACACTGGCTCCTGTCTCTCACACGCATGCGCATACGCACACGCACACAGACACAGACACAGTAAATGTATAATCATGCATACCAACAACAGACCGAAAAAGCAAACCGGTCACAGCAGAGAAAACATGAAATCAGGCAGAAAAACCAGAGAAGATAAAGTGTAACTATGTTTCTCTCCATTTCATTAAATAATGTTTGTGTTTTTACTATAACGCCACTTGGCGTTAAAACTTTATGTAACTCTTGTTTGTGATCTCAGTCTGAACAGTTGTCCCAAATTTAACTGCAAGCAGATGAAACGTTTAAGAGTTATAAAAGGTTGAAATGATCACACCCACAACAATGTTTTGGCCAATCATGTATGAACAATACATGGTATCCTAAATCGAATTTATACGAAGTGTTCAAAGTCGTTCAAAGATTGTATGAACCAAGTTTGTTGAGGATTGGACAAAAGCAGGTTGGATTTATCCTAGATAGTCCAAACTGAGTACGTACCATGTTTAAACGGCCTTAAATACCACCGATACGTTGAAGTAAGGAGTTATTACTGTTTTATATAAGGACTGCAAAAAATAGCTATTATCTCTCAAACTGTAATGTCTACAGAAATTAAACTTGGCAGGCAGCTGGCCCATGGTTCAATGCTTCACGTCAGAATTGTTGCAGTAGCGACACTGTGTGGCCAGTTACAGTAACAAACATGCTTCCATTCATAAATTGTTCAGCCAACTAACTTTACAAGCTGCAGCAAAAAAAGTTGCAAGCTTCAGCTTGATTACTTTAGAATGAATATTTTACAGTATTTCATTTTAATTAGA
The DNA here is from genome assembly GCF_029030835.1 of Brachyistius frenatus. Taxonomy (NCBI): domain Eukaryota; kingdom Metazoa; phylum Chordata; class Actinopteri; family Embiotocidae; genus Brachyistius; species Brachyistius frenatus. Next base: position 1,342,891 of record NW_027210677.1, read on the forward strand.
TATTTTATTTTAATTAGGTATTTCATTTTAATTAAGTATTTAATTAGCAGGGCTAGTCAAAAACAGATATGCCATTGCTATTTAATATATCAATTAATAAAGAGTTTTTCTATTGTTACTAGATATAGGTAGTATATGACACAATATGTTTTGATCTTGCGATGTGAAATTACAACCCTGTTTCCAAAAAAGTTGGGACACTGTGTAAGATGTAAATAAAAACAGAATGCAATGATTTACAAACACATGAACCCATATTTACTGTAAATAGACCAAAGATATCATATCACATGTTGAAACTGAACATTTTTATTCTTTTATGAAAAATATGTGCATATTTTGAATTTGATGGCAGCAACACGTTTCAATACAGTTGGGACAGGAGCATATTTACACATATATACACAGTGCTGCATCACTTCTTCTTTTAACAACACACATTTGGGACTCTGAGGAGTTTTCAAAGCAAAATGTTGCTCCATTCTTGCCTGATTTCACTGCTCAACAGTTTCAGAGTTTCCTTTGTCGTATTCTGTGTTTCATGATGCACCAAATGTTTTCAGTGGGTGACAGGTCTGAACTGCAGGGAGGCCAGTTTAAACACCCAGACTCTTCTATGACAGAGCCATGACATTTTTGTTTAATTATTATTATTATTATTATTATTATTATTATTATTATTATTATTATTATCACAGTCTTGGATATGTCAATGATTAGCAATAATATTGATTTTGATGCGTAACTATTTTTGGGGGCAGTATTAGATTAAGGGTAGGGTACACCTGTACAGGTCACCAGTCCATTACAGGGCTAACACAGACAGACTGACAACCATTCACACCAACAGACAGTTTAGAATCATCAATCAGTCTCACACTGATGTCTTTAGACTGACATCCACAGGGACACTCACTGATGTTCTCAAATCTACTAAACCAAACAAAGCCAGTCTTTGTTTTTTGTTTTTTCCCCACACCTGCAAAGGCACAGGAGTAAGGGGGAAAAAAATAACTAAAAAAGGAAAATTGCAATAATGTTTCATGTTGATTTTTGCTGCAAGATCCAAGAGTGATAACGGTCTTTGACATGGTCTTGTTGTTCTGTTAGAAGGAAGAAAAAGACTGAGGTCTAAAATGTGAAGTGATATATTTTAACTTAACAATGTGTAGCACACACTGGTCTTAATTTAGTTTTGACATTTAAGACTTTCTACATAAATGTATAAATTCGGATCATCTCCTGCACACCAGCCTACACGGCCTCATGGAACAGGATCAGGACCACATGAAACTGGGCTCTTATCCTGATATCACTGGTTTATGAATTACACTCTCTTTTAGTCTATTTGCCAAAAATATAGAAATATTTTGCACTTACATCTGATAATCAATACTAGCCAGAGTTGCTGGATTTAGCTCCTGATCAGAGGAAGACACTGCAGCGAGGACTTTATGGAGAAGAAGTTGAGTAGTTGCTTTCAGTGGACGGCTGGTGGCTCCAACTTGGTTTCGTAGTCGCTTTCAGTAGAAATCTTGGTGAAATGTAGCAGCAGAGGTTGCATCAATAGTTGAGGCACTTTTGGTGAGACTCAGTTTTTTCCTAAAAGGCTTCTTGGATGAAACACTGCACAGCTCTCATCATCACTGGTCGGCTGCTTTGCTGTCAGGGGAGTCCAAGCAGTCATTCTGTACATGAGGAAAATACACCTGAACCTTACACAAACAGATAAATTTGCTTTTTCTCATCCACATTTCACATCAAAAGCTTGGTAGAACTTTGTGTGTCCATGTGTGAGGATAAAGTAGTGTATGTGTAAACTATATTATGTGCTATGTTAAGAAAAGGTAGTTTATGTGTGAGAAAAAAGTGGTGTGCGTGTGCAAAAGTGGTTCATGTGCAAGCTTTTATTGTGTATGTGCAAGAATAAGTGGTGCATGTGCAAGAGTTTTCTTCATGTATGACCTAAACAGCAACTGTGCTCATAAATTGCTTGTGACTGTGAGATATTTGTTGATTAAGAATAATATTGACTGACGATTAATGTTATTACTATTATTTGATCGGTTGATATTGATCATTGATTCATGTTGCTACAATACATGAATTTGTTGGTTAAGAGTAATATTGATTCATACTCTAATTATTTCACAGATGTGTTAATGTATGAGTTGTTTAAAATTTGACTTGTAGTTATATTTCTTCAATTGATCTGTAAATGGAAGCATCAGTTAAAAATGCGATGGTGTGTCAGCAAAAATATTAATGCTCAAATAGTATTCTGAACTCGCCAAATTGAAGATTTCTGGATTATTTCACAGTACCCTCTTCTGGTGAAATGTGAATAGTGCATGTAAAAGCAGTTCAGGTCCAAAACTGTCATGGTTATTTGTTTAGTACTGCTTCTGTTTTTATTACTCTCTAGCAGTTTTCAGTGGACATTTCTTTAAATCAGGTAACCTTGATGCAGAATTAACTGTAAATTCATTGGATTAAATGATATCTTAAATGGAAGTGATTTAGAAAAGTGTAGGGTGAATGGTAATGAATGGCGTTTTTCCCAGCAGTGAACATTTGCGACTGCGACAAGCAGTTTTAATGAAAAGCAAACCTTATTCAAGAAAACAGTTTGTACTGGAATTTCCAATTGCTCATCAGTGGTCAGAAAAAGAAGAAGGTTGTCCTTATTTTAGGGACAAATTCAGCATGTCAGATCGGTGCCATAACCAACCGGAGAAAATGTGTGGATAAAAACAAGTTGAATTTTAATTCAAATAGTACAGTGCCAAATTATAACATTAAATAGTAAGCACAAAACCTGACAATGATATCGAGAGATACCCAACAATTCAAGAATTTCTCCATGATCAGAAGCAGGTTCAGAGGCAGGTGGCCGTCTGCTTCAACTGGTTTTCTTTCTATTATGAGACTGAACAGTCTCTAACTTAGTATGTAAATTGCCCTGAGATGATTTATGTTGTAATTTGTACCTGTATAAATTAAACTGAATTAAATTGAATAAATTGTGAACATTGTTATTCCTTATGTTCTATTGTATGAGTATCCATAAATCTCAGAAGGATTACAGCAGCCTTGCACATGTAGAGGATAGGAACACTCTGAGGCAGAAGTTTCAGTGATGTTCAGGTCAGGAATCTGTGACGGCCCCTCCAAAAGGTTCTTGTGCTGGTTCCCAGGTAGATTTTGACACCTGCGTAGTCTGGCTGTAATCCAGCCTCTTCTCATTTTGCTGATGCACGAGATTTTAATCCAGAATTCACAGATGTTTAGAGGAATTTACTCTCCCTCTATTTCATTGTGTTTCCTCCACATTCATCAGGTGGTGATTTGGTCTATCTGGGTGTTGCTCTTTGTTGGTGATTTATGTGATGAGTTGGTGAGTAAGGGTTCCCTCTCACTCTTCCATGTAGACCAGGCGTGTCCAAACTTTTTTCAAAGAGGGCCAGATTTCATAATGTGAAAATGCCCAAAGGGGCAACGGTCCCTCCTGACGCTTTTTGAACCATAAAAGCTACATACAAATGTACTGTTCTATAACCATTTTATTCGCAATGACACAACAATTGTCATCTCTTCAAATGAAAATGCAACCAAATGTCATTCAGCCGTTGAGGTGTGACAAATCTCAAAAAAACAATTCTGCCTTTCTTTGACATCTTGAGAATCAGATAACATAAAGAACAAGCTGTCTGGAATACATAAAACCTCCATGAAGCTGATAGATATCTTCACCCCAGGCTCATTTTAAACAGGACTTATTATGGGTGATGAAATGTAGTCTGTTAACATTTTAGTTCAAAACATATGAAACTTGCACAAGATCATTCAGAAAGTCATATTTTGCTTGACAGTGCTGGGGTCCATAAATAATATATTTTAAGACGGAAGCTCCGGGGGCCATATCAAATCTGACCTTGAGCCGTGATTGGGCCCCGGGCCGGACTTTGAACACGTCCGATTGTAGACCCTGTTTGTGCATCAGTGCCGCCACTCATGTCAGCTGAACCTCCTTGAAGCCTTCAGAAACCTTCTCATCAGACGGCCATGGAGCCAGCGGATGTTTCATCTGAAAGCTTTGTTGCTATTCCATATCTCGTCTTGATTTCCAGTTTCCCTTAACTGTTATTTCTTAATCAAATGTCAGATAGGGGGAACTTTTTTTTCAAGCCTCCTCCTGCTGTGTAGACATCTCTTAGCTTAATGTCAGCTCTTCAGTTAATGTCTAGAGGAGTCATCTACTGACGCTTTCATACAACTAGTTCATGAAGTTCTGAGACTTCAAGGTGACCAAACTTTTGCCACAATTACTCTTTTGTTTTGTTTTTCTATTATGTCGTGAAGATCCTTCACTTCACTTCAGAAAGGAACGATATGTCATTTGTTTGTGTTTTATAAAACTTAAGCCAGGCAGACGTTAATCTAATATGGGCGCCATGTGGTGATGAAAACATAATGCAAATGTTTAATGCACAGAATATAGACTTTCTAAAGCATTCAGATTTTCTCTTATTTAATTTCAACAGTAAATTTTGATTTGACTTCAACCAACAAAAAATTGTTGGGCTTGTTTTGTGACTTAATTATGTAATAATAAAACACACAAAATCAAAGATAACCTCGTAATTTGATTCATCAAATAACCCTATAATGTATATTAGTTGTACATTAATTTAGTTCTTAAAATGTGACAAAATATTTCACTCTTATTGTAGTCAGTGTTGTTGTAATAAATTCTTACAGTGGATTCTGTTTGGGCGGCACGGTGGTGCAGTGGTTAGCACTGTCACCTCACAGCAAAAAAGGTTCCGGGTTCGAATCCGGTCCGGGGCCTTTCTGTGAGGAGTTTGCATGTTCTCCCTGTGCTTGCGTGGGTTCTCTCCGGGTTCTCCGGCTTCCTCCCATCATCCAAAAACATGCACCTCAGGTCAGGTTACCTGGCGCCGCGCTAGTGGCAGCCTGCTGCAGCATCTCCCCCCTGAGAGCCCCCCTGCTGTAGTGAAGACATTTCCCCTCGGGGATTAATAAAGTGTATCAAATCCAAAAATCAAAAATAAATTCAAAGACTGAACCAAACATGCACGCTTTTGATTGTTTGTCATATTTTTCAGTGTGTTGTAACACTGGATGAAATTATTGATAGATGATCTTGTTTCACCTATTATAGCTGACTGTATTGCAGGTTGTTGTTTTTTATCCTGTCATTCATTTACATGATTTTATGAGTGTGTTTCTGCTCTGTGTATCTGGCTGAGACTCATTTTTCTTGGTTACAGAGTTCACTCGGTGTCCTCCTCTCCAGTTTCAGCCCTGAATCAAAAACAGACAAACAAATATTTGATAAATCCATTTTAATGGAAAATGTAAAACCCTTTTGAACTTCAATGTACAAAACATGTAACACTTGCACTTTAAAATTTGAAATTAAAGCAAGCCATGTTTTAAAAAAATACCTCAGTGAATGTATATATTTACATATTATAGTTAACTTTTTCATTATTTTATCTTTTATCTTCAAAAGTTCACAATAGTAAATCTTAACAAAAACAAGACAATCAATTCTTTTCTTAAATAAATTACATCTTTTTTTTTTGTAAATGTCTCAATTTTACAGTCAATACTTTCATAAAATGCTGAAGTGTAGAAGCTATTTAGTTTTTTTCTTTACATAATACAACTTTACCATCTTCAAAATAGTTTGGCAGTTCATTTCAGAAAATGGATTTATGGCATGAGGACTGTAGTGCATCAACATTTCCAAAGTTACAGGCAATAGCTTGTGTGTGCGTGTGTGTGCGTGTGTGTGTGTGTGTGTGTCCTCCATCACAGTAGAGCCGTATTACAACTGAAAACCACATTGTAAAAGAAAAAAAACAAAAACTGTACAACTCACATTTACAGTAATGCATTTTTGTCTTAATAACATCGCATTATCATAGAGCTATAAAATAAATACATCTTCACAGAGGAAATGAAACAATATTGTATGAAAAAGAAAGCCAAGAATAAAACGGCAACAGAAAGAACTAGAAAAAAAGGACGTGAACAGACGAGTTACAGAAGGAACAACGAAGGAGAAGCAGCAGCGACTGCTGACTGAAACATCTGAGATTTGTGGTTTGCATTTTTTTTCACCCCCTCAACTTTTTTTTTTCTTGATTATTAAAACATCAGAAATGTCATTTTTCATTGTGATGCTGCTGGTGATGCTGTTGTGATCAGCAAAATATTTTTGTCCGAGACGTTTGTGTGGCCTGCTGCTACAGATGGGGATTAAAGCCCTAAACCGTTCTAATCCTCTGCAGATCAGAGCAGGAGAGCAGCGGCTCCGTCAGCAGCTCCACCATCACCGCTGCTTACAGGACAGTCCGAGTCGCCATGGAAACGGCATCTTAGCAGGATGCACCAGCAGTCACACTAAAAGAGCTCAGCTTCTCCAGCGGAGGTGTGAAGTGCTGTTTTACTGCTTTAATAAGGCTCCAGAATAACTCTTTCTTTCCTCCTTTCTTCCCTTTGTGTTCGGAGCAGATGAATCTTTAATCCCCGTCAGGCCAGCGGTCCTCTGGCCTTGTGTTGAGTCCTCTTGGCACTGAAGGTTTGGGGTGATGATGAGGTGGGCCACCCGTAAGTGCTCACGCCGGCAGGTTCCCCCCCTGGATCACGTGACCAGCTCTGACCCCGGACACGTCTTGCGTTGGCGTGATGCGGTCCTCCACATGATGAGGAGGCTGCGGCGCCGGCCAGGTGCCGGTGAAAGTTGCAGCGCTCTCTGACGGGAGCGGTTGAGGCCGAGGGGGTGTCACGAGTTCTCCTCGTCGTCTTTGTCGGAGCTGCTCCTCTTCAGCGAGCTCACCGCCTCCTTCACACAGTGGAACAGGATGTTCTTCACCTGAGGACAAGAGAAACGCTTTCAATGGTTTCGGTCTTTATCTAAAAACATCTTTAAAAACCTGGGAGCCTCTCACATCACAACGTTACCCTCACTTTGTAAAGTAGGATTTCAGGTCTTCAGTTTATTGTTTCATGTTGTTAAATGATGAATAATCAACTGTGTGGTCAATGAAACATGCCTGGACTTATTGTTGCAGTTCTACTTCAGTCAGTAATCCTACATGTTGACACGCAGCCTCAGAACTGAGCCGCAGGATTTCAGGCAACTATCACATATTTCTATTTGTCTGTTTGAAGGGAAAATATGACACTTTCTACCATTTGTGTTATTATGTCAGAAGTCTGTTTCATACAGTCAGTGTAAGACACACACACACACACACACACGCGCACGCACGCACGCACGCACACACACACACACACACACACACACACACACACAAACACACAGCAGAGGGACTCAATGTCCAGAGGACATTACTGATAACTCACTATGCCATTCTATTTGTCTCACACACGCACACAGAGACAGTCCGTCACTCAGTGACAGATGACAGATGTGGCTTTAAGCCGAGCAGCCAATCAGACGGCTGCACTGCTTCCTGCTGAACAATGACGGCCTCTGACGTCGCAGTCTGCATCTTTGGTCACTTCCTGTTGCACAGCGCTCGGCTGCTGTTCGTGGATTGATCTCAGGTATCTTAGCTCATAAATCCCTGGAACTGTAACACATACTTCCTCTACTAAACTACCTGTGTTGCAAAATTTCTTGCTGACTTTGTACTTTATGTGCTATTTCCGGCCGCTAGCTCAGCAGTTAGCAGAGGCTTGTCTGTCCTCCCTCTGCTTCTCCTGCTCATTGTTTCCAATGTTTTGTTTTTTCTTGGTCTTTCTTTAGTGAGCAATGTAGTCGTGATAAATGTGGTCTTATTGTTGGATGCGAGACCGAATTAAATTCACAGCATCCTACGATGGACAACCACCCATTAGCTATGGTAGATTATCAAAACCCAGCAGCCACTGCAGTCCGACCCAAGGTTGACCCTGTAACCCGTCCCCCATCAGGTCCCGGGCAGCCCGGGTGTCCAAACTACGGCCTGCGGGCCAACTGCGGCCCGTGTTCCATTTTAATTGGCCCGCAGCAAATTCTAAAAATATCATGGAATATGGCCCACACATGAAATTTGCACTTGATTGTATTGTACTTCTTAGTTTTAACACCAGGTGAAGCTACCATCTTCATTGACGACTCTTCAACAGAAGAAAAATTCTGCAACGGATGACCAAAAATGGCGGACCCAAAGAAACCCAAGACAGCAACTGAGTGCAGAAAATTTCAGACATGGTGGGAAAATGAATATTTCTTCATAGAAGTCAAGGGAAAGTGTATCTGTTTGATTTGCAATGAAACTGTTGCAGTGATGAAAGAGTATAATGTACGACAACACTCGGAAACAAAACATCAGACCTACATGTCCTACACTGGCGCGGAGTGAGAAGAGAATGTTAAGCAAATGGCAGCTAGCCTGTGAGCTCAACAACAGCATGTTTTCCATGCTAACAAAAGACAAGAAAATGCTACAATAGCCAGCTACGAGGTAGCTCAACTCATAGCACAACACGGGAAATCTTTATCAGATGGTGACTTCATAAAACAGTGCCTCACTAAAGTCACAGAAATAATGTGCCCTGAAAAGATGCAAGGATTCAACAATGTGAACATGTCCAGAAACACAGTTGTGCGCTGAATCGAAGACTTGTCAGCTAACTTAAAACATCAAGTGTCACATAAAGCTTGTGCTTTTGATTTCTACTCGATTGCATGTGATGAGAGCACTGACGCCACAGACACCGCGCAGCTGTTCATTCTTTTGCGGGGAGTTGACGATAACTTTTGCATTACGGAGGAGCTGCTTGATCTCAGGAGTCTAAAGGGCACAACAACGGGTAAGGACATTTTTGAAGCTGCGTCAGATGCAATTGACAAAATGGAACTTAAATGGGATAAGCTGTGTGGAGTTACAACGGACGGCTCCAGCGATGACAGGCGAGCACAAAGGAACGGCCTCAGTGGTGTGTGCCAGTGGGGGAGAGTGGAGGTGAGGCTGTTAACATGCACTGCATCATCCACCAAACAGTCTGCCAAAACAGTCCAGCTTGACGATGTGATGAACACAGTTGTGAAAACTGTCAACATAATTGGAGCATGAGGGCTCTACCACAGAGAATTTCAAGCTTTCCTATCTGATGTCGAAGCTGAATACGGGGATGTCCTCTGTCATTCTGATGTGCGCTGGCTTTAGTCTTGGTCTTTGCTTTATTCCCTGAGATCAGAAATTGACAAGTTTTTGAAAGAGAAGGACCGGCCTCTACATGAACTGAGGGACCCTCTACGGTTGGCAGATCTGGCATTTCTAGTTGATCTTACTGATCACCTTAACGCACTGAACAAGAGACTACAAGCCAAAGACCAGCCTGTACCACAACTTTATGCACACATAAAAGCATTCTGTGCGAAGCTTTGTCTCTTTGAGACACAACTACGCAACTTCAATGTTGCGCACTGCCCCACGGTCCAAAATCGGATGTGCTTTTCCAAAGCAAACCTTTCTGCTAAAAGGGGGAAATATGTGTCTGTGATCACATCTCTTATGACAGAATTCAGTCAGCGCTTCCGAGACTTTTCTGTCATTGAGAAAGAAATCAAGCTGTTCTCGACTCCCTTCCTGATGGATGCAGAAGAAATGGAAGAGAGTCTGCAATTAGAACTTATCGAAATGCAGTGTGATGATTGTCTGAAGAATCAACATCAGCTTTTCTCCCTACCCGACTTGGAAAAGGCCAAGTTTCCTCTGATGCGACGCCACGCAAAAAGAATGATGAGCCTGTTCAGCTCAACCTACATATGTGAGCAAACATTTTCTCTGTTAACTCTGAACAAAAGCAGATTGAGAACCACAATGACCGACACCCATCTCTTTGATGTCCTTCGCATCTCAACCACTAAACTTACTCCTGACCTGCCAGCCATCCTTCAGTCCAAAGTGCAACATCACTGCTCCCACTAAGTGCAACGCAGTTCCCATTATGAGTTAAAAATATATTACACAGTATTCATGTGTTGAAAAGCTCAATTACTTAATAAATTCAGCCAATTAAAGATGATAACATTTTCTAACAAACGTTAGTTGATGTGTTAACAACCCCAATAACTTATTTGCATAACTAACTTGTGAATAGACCCGTCCCCTTGTTCCCTTCTTGTTCCCTCTTTATACAGGGCTGTGAAGGGGGATCACCATCCTGACTAAAAAGCAATCTGAGGCAGCTGTTTTGAGAACGAGCCGTTAACCCTTTTTGTAACAAAATTAATAAAAACCCGTAAATGGAAAGTTGTGATGGAGGCTGTTTTTGTATTTAATCATATTCAATTATCAAGCTTACTTTCTCCATTATAAGGGCCCGAGCACCAAAGGTGCGAAAGCCCTACTGTTATTCGTAAAATGATTATTCTTTTCGTTCCGTATTTTTCTCCACAAAAAAATGAATTTTTGGAGGCTTTCTCATATTCAAAAACTCATGAAAGTCGGTACACATATCTCTCCCGGTGAAAAATTGCATATTATAATGGAGTCGCCAGTGGACGTGGCCAAATGGCTCGCTGGCGCCCCCTAAAGAGATGCCCCGGCGGCTACATTTACCTACATGCACGAAATTCGGTGGACACGTGTATCACACCTGGACATACAAAAAAGTTACATTGCACCGTTACGTCAACTCAACAGGAAGTCCACCATTTTGAATGTTGTACTTTAACGAACTCCTCCTAGGGATTTTGTCAGACCGACTTGAAATTGAGTCAGTTCACTCTTAACATGTTTGGGATTAAAAAAAAGAATTTGTTTTTGTTGATCGGTGTGCCTGTGGTGTGGCTGCCATTTTGAGCGTCTTGCCATGAAACTACAAGTTGCTGTAAATCTTATGTACATGGACCAACCTTCTCCAAACATCACAGGTATGATAACAGCCCCGCCCTGAAGACCCCTGTGGGGTAATATTCGCTCATAGTCATAGCGCCCCCTGTTGGCCACTGGAAATGACACTTTTCATACTTTCACATGCTATGTCGAGCTGGTTGATCACATGAACCCGAAGTCAGGTCAGAATAGCCTAAACATGTGGTTGATGATATATTGAGAAGTTCATTCGACTTTGTCAAAGGGTGTCGCCGTGGCGATGCGGCAAAGTCTGATGTTTTGCTGTGACACAGGAAGTTGATGTTTAAGGTCAAAGGATGCTTGAAACCTCACGAAACATGACATACATCCGGCGTGAGTGGTGAGACGATACATCTGATGTGTTTTGCGAGTGGGTGTGGCCAAACGACTCGCTAGCGCCCCCTAAACTGCAGCCCCGGCACCTAGTTTCAACAGGAAGTCTGCCATTTTGAATTTAGTTGCCATTTTTGGCGATTCACACAATGTTGTACTTTAAAAAACTCCTACAGATTTTGTCAGACGGACTTGAAATTTAGTCTGTGCAATCTTAACAATTATAAGTTATCAAAATAATTAGTTTTCGTCGATCGGTGTGACTGTGGCGTGGCGGCCAAAAAGTGACCAAATAGTCATACTATAGCATGTCGTCCTATAAGTGACTTTTGGGTCACTTTTTGCTATAGTATGACTTTTTGTTTAAAGTTATGACAAAGGGCGGATTTGAAACCCACACCTTCTAACTGAGGCAACAGCACTAACCACTACACCACCAATCTTTCCCAGCAATAGTCAGCATTATGACAAATCTTTGACTCACTGCAACCTATAACTCCACCTTCCACAAATATTAATTCAAATGCGACCAAAATTGCCACAGACATTCTTTGGATAGCAGATATACGTGTTTTCAAGGGGTTCTGCAGTGATATTAAATATCTTCCTGTAATGTTTTGTGGAAGCCAAAACTTTTTCAATTTCTCCAAACGTTTCAACTTTACTAAAAGTTCAATCACTATCAACAGGGCAAGGTGGAATTTGAACCATTAATAGCATCCTTGGTGAAGTAGAATCTTTTACCTGTTGAGTTAACCAGACTGTCGGCTGAGTCGTTGGAAGCTCTGAGTGAACTCCGTGAAACACTTTCTCCTGCCGCGACTCTGACTCCAGCACTGAAGATAGTCCAGTGGTCTACGATGCCGACGCCGAGCTGGAAACGACCTCATGAAGACACGGGTTCGAGCCCCGCCAAGGTATTACACATGGTTCACGGACGGCTAGGCGGGGTTACGCCACACGGTTCACGGGGGTGAGTCCCTCTAAGGCAAATCCCCGTAGGGGTAAGCCACATGGTTCACGGGGGCCAAGTCCCTCTAAGGGTAAGCCACATGGTTCACGGGGGCTAAGTCCTTCTAAGGGTAAGCCACATGGTTCACGGGGGCCAAGTCCCTCTAAGGGTAAGCCACATGGTTCACGGGGGCCAAGTCCCTCTAAGGGTAAGCCACATGGTTCACGGGGGCTAAGTCCCTCTAAGGGTAAGCCACATGGTTCACGGGGGCCAAGTCCCTCTAAGGGTAAGCCACATGGTTCACGGGGGCTAAGTCCCTCTAAGGGTAAGCCACATGGTTCACGGGGGCCAAGTCCCTCTAAGGGTAAGCCACATGGTTCACGGGGGCTAAGTCCCTCTAAGGGTAAGCCACATGGTTCACGGGGGCTAAGTCCCTCTAAGGGTAAGCCACATGCTTCACGGGGGCTAAGTCCCTCTAAGGGTAAGCCACATGCTTCACAGAGTGCTCACAGTTTCGGGGTCGTGTTGTACACACTAACACCAAACTAAAGGTTAACAACAATACAATAACCCTAATAAAAATACCATTAATACATTTTAATGCTATAGTATGACCATTTTTTCGGACGACATGCAGTTGCCTCAACTGGGTTCGACCGCCACATGTCAGTTCAGAAAAAGGTCATACTCCAAAAAGTTATAAAAAAGTCATTTTTGTATATAGCATATAGTATATTGTATACAGTATATAGTATATAGTTTAGCCAGGGCGGTGCGGCTAAGTTTGATGTTTCGCCGTGACACAGGAAGTTGATGTTGATGAGCTATTTTTTTTTTTTTTTATAACAAGAATAAGGAACGAGATCGAGAAAAAAAATCAAAACTGCAAGCGGGAATATGTGGACCCTCGCATGCTGCACGTCGGGGAGCTGGTGGCCCCGACCTGCTGGATCCCCGACGTGCGGTGTGCGAGGGCCCGCATATCACTGCTTGCAGTTTTAATTAGAGATGTGATTATATTATTATTAGAAATTCCAACAAAAAATAAAATGAGTAAAATTAAGAGCAAGCAAAGGAAAATTCCCGGGATGGAGCATGTGATTTTGAAACTGCTGACTAAGGATAAAAAAAAAAATAAAAAAAAATATATATATATATAGATGTAGTAAGACTGTTGTTCCAGTCGGATGTAATGTCACATGATTACAACATTTGGAGGTAATTAAAATTAATGTTGAACCTGTGTTTAACTTTGTCAAAAGAACGTAAGACTGTAGTTTTCTAATGTCATGAGTGGAAAACGTCCTGGTTGACTTTGTGATTTGAGCTGCACGTCTCTCTGCAGGTTATTTACGTGTCTCCTGCCCAACAATCTCAATTAAAGGATGATTTAATTTAGGTCATAAAAATCTCTGTTACTAAATATATTGATGACTAATCATTAAACTGCAGCATGAAAAATATAAATCATGTGAATATTACCAATCACATTCCTGGAAACATGCAAGGAGAAGTGGCAGAAACCTTCCTCTATAGATTATCTACCGACCCCAGACTTCAGTTATAACCTCATTCAACAGCCTTCCTGTCGGCCTCTCATCCAAACTGGGGCCTGAAAAAGTTCAACATACCGAGGACATAACCAGATTAAACAAGACTCTCATACTTTTTATGCCATGCGGTCAAACAGGCAGTGGTTTTATAAACTAAGTCAACTCAGGGTTTCCCAATGTAGCTATGAGCAGGTTCAGTGTTCAGCACAAGTTACCATGACTACCTGTCCAGGTAGTGAAAAAGAGCAAACCTGAAGTTATTTTGCTAACCCCAAATCCTGCTCTGAGCATCCTCCAGAAAACATAATAAAAACAGTTTGATTTGTTGCTTTTCGTCCAGTTGCTTCTGATTTAAGAGTTTCCAACTGAATTCTCTGACTTTTCATCTGATTTAGTCGCCTGGCTGAGTCGACTGTTGCTCTCATATCAGTGTTTGCTCAGCCACTCTGAAGGACAGATCAATCAGTGACCAGTGTCGGCAGTTCAAAATTTTGTCCCACCCTTCCTTCACTGTGATGTCTGGTGATATTGACGAGTGCAGCGTTAATATTTTTCAATTCTTGCTGACCGGAAAAACTTGCCAAGCATTCAGCGCAGATTAAACTCAGCTCAGCGCCTCGTTCAAATATGCTGAACTCGTGGGGAAAAAACACTTCGGTGGACACGGTAGGCAGTTGCAGCGGTGGCACTGTGTCGGCTAATTGCAATTGCACCGTTGTTTAAGTGGTGTGAAAAAGTGTTTGACTCCTTCCTGATTTTCAAATTTTTTTGCATGTCTGCCACACTTAAATGTTTCAGATCATCAAACAAATTTAAATATTAGTCAAAGATAACACAAGTAAACACAAAATGCAGTTTTTAAATGAAGGTTTTTATTATTAAGGGAGAAAAACAATCCAAACCCACATGGCCCTGTGTGAAAAAGTGTTTGCCCCCTCCTGTTAAAACATAACTTAACTGTGGTTTATCACACCTGAGTTCAATTTCTCCAGCCACACCCAGGCCTGATTACTGACACACCTGTTCTCAATCAAGAAATCACTTCAATAGGACCTGCCTGACAAAGTGAAGTAGACCAGAAGATCCTCAGAAGATAGACATCATGCCGAGATCAAAGAAATTCAGGAACAAATGAGAAAGAAAGTAATTGAGATCTATCAGTCTGGAAAAGGTTCTAAAGCCATTTCTAAAGCTTTGGGACTCCAGAGAACCACAGTGAGAACCATTATCCACAAATGGAGAAAACATGGAACAGTGGTGAACCTTCCCAGGAGCGGCCGGCCGACCAAAATTACCCTGAGAGCGCAGCGACGACTCATCCAAGAGGTCACAAAAGACCCCACGACAACATCCAAAGAACTGCAGGCCTCACTTGCCTCAGTTATGGTCAGTCTTCATGACTCCATGAAATAAGAAAGAGACTGGGTAAAAATGGCTGCATGGCAGAGTTCCAAGACCAAAACCACCGCTGAGCAAAAAGAACATTAAGGCTCGTCTCATTTTTGCCAGAAAACATCTTGATGATCCCCGAGACTTTTGGGAAAATACTCTGTGGACTGACGAGACAAAAGTTGAACTTTTTGGAAGGTGTGTGTCCCGTTACATCTGGCGTAAAAGTAACACCACATTTCAGAACAAGAACCTCATACCAACAGTAAAATATGGTGGTGGTAGTGTGATGGTCTGGGGCTGTTTTACTGCTTCAGGACCTGGAAGACTTGCTGTGATAAATGGAACCATGAATTCTACCGTCTACCAAAACATCCTGAAGGAGAACGTCCGGCCGTCTGTTCGTGACCTCAAGCTGAAGCCAACTTGGGTTCTGCAGCAGGACAATGATCCAAAACACACCAGCAAGTCCACCTCTGAATGGATGAAGAAAAACAAAATGAAGACTTTGGAGTGGCCTCGTCAAAGTCCTGACCTGAATCCTATTGAGATGCTGTAGCATGACCTTAAAAAGGAGGTTGGTGCTGGAAAACCCTCCAATGTGGCTGAATTCCAACAACTCTGTAAAGATGAGTCGGCCAACATTCCTCCACAGCTGGAAAAGACTCATTGGAAGTTATCACAAACGCTTGATTGCAGTTGTTGCTGTAAAGGGTGGTCCAACCAGTTATTAGGTTTAGGGGGCAAACACTTTTTCACACAGGGCCATGTGGGTTTGGATTGTTTTTCTCCCTTAATAATAAAAACCTTCATTTAAAAACTGCATTTTGTGTTTACTTGTGTTATCTTTGACTAATATTGAAATTTGTTTGATGATCTGAAACATTTAAGTGTGACAAACATGCAAAAAAATAAGAAATCAGGAAGGGGGCAAACACTTTTTCACACCACTGTATATGTAAACATGTTTCTTAGCTGTATATATTTCTATTTATGTTTTGTATGTTTATCTATGTCTGTTTTTGCACGTTGAGAGGAGTTACAACTGGAGTCAAATTCCTTGTATGTGTTAACATACCTGGCCAATTAAGCTGATTCTGATTGGATGAAATCAGTATCAGTATCGCCCAGTGGGAGGGAACAACTGCAAACGATTCCCTGTGAGTGTCAGGTCTGTGAACACCTGCATAATGTGTGACCCCACCCAGCCTCACCCTGACTCTGGTTCTGACTGAGGTTTCTTCCTTTTAAAAGAGGACTTTTTCCTCCCCACTTGTAACCATGTTTGCTCATTTGCGAATTGTTATTTTTTTTCTTTATAACATTGTAAAGTATTATTTTGTAACATGCCCATTATTTATTCAAAATTGAATTGAATTGATATTGAAATTATTCAGGTCATGACACCTATAACATCAATGTGAGAAGGACCCGAACCAGTCCCCATAATAATAATTAAAAAAAAGGTCTGTCAATATTGTGGTGTTGATGTTGGTTCATTACCTGTAATTTATCCTCGTAGTTGACCTCCTCATTGTTGGGACGCAGCTCTTGGGAGAGGTGGAAGGAGCTGGCCACGTGCTCAGGTGACACAAAGTCATTGATGACCTGAACACAGCTGTGAAGGTTCTGGACCTGACAGGCAGGAGAGAGATTGTTTACAACAACATAACAGTTAACAACTACTGCTAGAATAGAAGGAAAATATGAGGAAATATAGCAGAAATCTGGAATATAGATGGTATGTGATTTTTCAGATGGTGCAGCGGTTCCCCACTGATCATTATTTTGGAGGTTCGATCCCCAGTTCCTCCTGTCCACATGCTGAAGTGTGTGTATGTGTGTGTGTGGGTACTTAATATATTGTAAATACCTGGTGCATGGCTCCTGCAGGTATCAAGACAGAGTCTCCCAGGAACTGAACCACGGTCCAGCCCTGAACTCCATGATCATCCAGCAGCCGCTGACGCTGCTTCCTGCTCAGGTACCAGCTCTGCTCCCTGATTGGGTCCTGGTCCAGCGAGATGTCCAATCCCTGCTCCTTACAGAGCTGAGGGGGGGAAAGGAGGAGGGTTTGTGAGGTTAGCATTACACTGATATTCACTACGTTATTGAACATGTCTGTGTGAGTGCTGACCTTGTGCAGGAACTCTCTGACTTTGTCCATGTCTCTGCTGAGGTAGATGTGCCACAGCGCCCCCGGTGTTTCACTGGAGTCCTTCAGCCTCTTTCGAACCCCCTCATCGAGATCCTCCTCCTCGAGACGCTTCAACACTCCTACAAACAGACACATACACATTCATGTTTCGAACGCTAAATTTAATTTAAAAAAAAAAATCCAGTCAATAAACTACTTCTATTCTTTTTTTTATTTAAGGTCAAAAATCCTGAATTATTCAGTTCATAAAGACAGAAAAGTGTTAAGTCTTTTACTGAATAAATAGACACATTTTCTTCATTTGGATTCTTTGAAAATACCATTTCTATATTATTCTCACCTGGTCACAGTAATTAAGGAAATAATACACAATGACAGACACGTTCTCAGGTCTAAGCTAATTGACTCCAGTAATTCTCACCAGTTTTGGACAGGACTCCGTTGCCTTTGGCTACTCCAACATAGACCAGAACAGAGACCACATCCGAGACTTCCACGTGGAGGTTGGCAGTCCCAAAGTCGTGGTCCTGAGATGCAGCTACACCTGAGAGACACAACGGATTCATTAGAACAAGAGCAGAAGAAGATTTGTAGCTGCATTTTATATGGAATTACATACAGTAGTTGACAACATGGAGGTTTGAGTAATGCTCATCACATGTGACTTAAACTGGTATTCACTGCAATTTTTTAGTGATAAGACAACGATTAAATCATTGTTCACTACATACATAACAAAACGTAGCCAATGTGTAATTAAGGAGAGCAATTATCTAATCGTTCAAACTACCAACAGATTAAACATAATATCTAAACGTTTGTTACGTGTACACAACTACTCGTCTCTGCTAGCCGTGAGACCGTCAGGTTGTTTATTTCCTTGCTCATTTTGTTAATAAACAAATGAGCAAGTCCTCCGAATAAGGAGGACTTTTCATGTAAAAATATTTAGGTGAAATGCAGACGTTGCCAAGTGACGTGAACCCACGGCGGCTGTTTTCCTTTTACCGTAGGCACAGCAGAGTCTCGGCCCCAGATCAGGCCTCACGAAGAAAGACGGCAGGTGGGAAGCGAGGTTGAGGTTCCCCTCTGGGTCAGAATACTCAGGCAGCGGCAGGTTCTTCATCAAGTCATCATATCTGCAATAAATCACCTCGTTTAGGATTATTGGATTATTTCTATGCATCGTTAAACCCCTGTTTATAAAATTCATTAAAAACATCAAGGGCATTTTCAGTATTCACATTTCTGGTGCCGACACAAGTGGCAGCCGACCCACTATCTCTGTATGTGTTATGTTTTGTTTCCCCTCCCCTAAGCTGCCAGCCCAGAAAGTGCAGCCCCCTCTCCCTTTGAGCATTTTAACACATCAGATCGGTTCAACGGCACCCCCTGCAGACAGCTCGGACAACTGTTTTCTCCTCCATCCTCTCAGACCCCAGTTTCAAAAAACACCAGACCCCCTGCACTTTGTCTACCATTTTTGAAAAGATACACATCGGACCTTTAGTATGAGACGTGCCACACGCCAAAGTTCCTGGACAACCCTCCCTTTGTGGGGTGTATCAGGGTGGACAACGGGAGAGTACAGGTGGAGGAATTCATTGTACAGAGCCGGTCAAAACAACTGCAGTTGAATACATCCAAGAAGGAAATGTTGGTGGACTATCACATGACAGAGGCTCAAGGGCCCAAAGGCTGGAGTCCTGAAACTCCCGCACATGTTTTTATGAGTCTGTGCCAATCAGCAACCAGCAGTGACGTCACCTGTTGGTTTGTGAACGTCATGAAGCCTCCAGTTCAGATTCTGTCCATCATCATCTTGCTAGTTTGGCGGGGTTTGGAGCAGGAAGTGATCATATTTGGACAAGCTGGGGGAGGAACCAGCGGTGGATCTGACTGATCTGATTGGAAACCTGATGATACTACCCACCGATAGCTGTAACCTGACTGCCCCACAGGCCTGTCAACTAGACCATCATCTTTGCACTGTGAAGTTATTTCTACATTGCATTAATCATCTCTATATAGGTAGGTAGGTAGGTAGGTAGGTAAGTAGGTAGGTATTTACTTTATTAATCCCCGAGGGGAAATTTTTTCGCTACAGCAGCATACAGAAGCAATAAGATAATAATATAAATAATAGAATAAAATAATAGAATAGAATAATAGAAAAGCAATAAAATAGCAGTAAAAAATATAAAATATAAAATGCACAGTATATACAGTACATTATATATCTATATATATATTATATACAAACAAACTAAGAAACATAGTCAACATATATATATATATATATATATATATATATATATATATATATATATATACAGTACAGTATATATCTATATATATTATATACAAACAAACCAAGAAACACAGTCAACAGTGTTATTGTACTGTGATGGATTTTGCCAGAGGTGAGTTATTGTAAAGTCTTATGGCAGTGGGCAGGAATGATCTCCTGTATCTGTCCTTGTGACAGCGGAGCTGGAGGAATCTTTTAGAGAAAGTGCTCCGCTGTCCCTGCAGCAGGTGGTTGAGAGGGTGGACAGGATTATCCAATATGGACAATAGTTTGTTCAGCGTCCTCCTCTCCACCACCTTTTCCAGACTGTCCAGTTTGTAGCCGATGATGGAGCCGGCCTTCTTAACCAGTTTGTTAAGTCTGTTGGCGTCACCGGCTCCAATGCTGCTCCCCCAGCAGACCACAGCGAAGTACAATGCACTGGCCACAACAGACTGGTAGAACATCTCCAACATCTCGCTGCACACATTGAAGGATCGAAGTTTCCTCAAGAAAAAGAGTCGACTCATCCCCTTCTTGTAGACAGCGTTGATGTTGGTCTTCCAGTTCAGTGTGTTGTCATGGAGACACCAGGTACTTGTACTCCTCAACCATGTCCACCTCCTCTCCCAGAACTCTCAGCGGTTGTGGAGCCATCGTCTTCCTCCTGAAGTCGACCACCATCTCTCTGGTCTTGGCCACGTTCAGGAGCAGGTGATTTCTTCCCGCCCACTCCACAAAGTCCTCCACTACTACCCTGTACTCATCCTCCCGTCCATCCCTACCACTGCAGAGTCATCAGAGAACTTCTGCAGATGGCAGGACTCTGAGTTGTACTGGAAGTCAGTGGTGTATAAGGTGAACAGGAAGGAGACAGAACAGTTCCCTGTGGAGCTCCAGTACCACTGACCACCGTATCAGACAGCACACTGTCCAGACGGACAAACTGTGGTCTGCCTGTCAGATAGTCATTGATCCAGGAGACGGTGGACGTGTCCACCCCCACCACCCGCAGCTTCTCACTCAGCAGCAGTGGTTGGATGGTGTTGAATGCACTGGAGAAATCAAAGAAAGTGATTCTCACAGAGTCACCGGTTCCATCCAGGTGAGACTGAGCTCGTTGCAGCAGGTAGATGATGGCGTCGTCCACTCCCACATGAAGCTGGTACGCAAATTGCAGAGGGTCCAGAGAAGATTTCACCAGCGGCCTGAGGTGGGCCAAGACCAGCCTCTCCAGCACCTTCATCACATGAGATGTGAGGGCAACCGGTCGGTAGTCGTTGAGGCCAGATGGAGTCATCTTCTTGGGGACTGGAACCAGGCAGGACGTCTTCCACAGCACCGGGACCTCCTCCTGCTTCAGGCTCAGGTTGAAGAGGTGTTGTAGGACCTCAGCCAGCTGGACGGCGCAGGTCTTCAGGACCATGGGGCTGATGCTGTCAGGTCCTGCAGCCTTGAGCTGGTGGATTCTCTCCAGCTGTCTCCTAACCTGGCCAATCGTCACAGAGAGAGGGGTGAGAGGAGGAGCGGGGTGTCAAAGTGTCGATGGAGGAAGAGCCCTGTGAGATTGAGAGCTCTATGCAGTTCACCAGGGGGCGCAGAGGGGAGAGGGAGGGAGGCAGCAGAGGTGTTTGGGAGGTGTAAGGTGTGGAGGAGACAGATGAGAGTGGTGAACTAAACCTGTTGAAGAAACAGTTTAGTTCATTTGACCTCTCCAGGTTCCCCCTGGTTGTCTCTCTCTCCCCTTGAACCCAGTAATCTCCTTCATACCGGTCCACACCTCCCTCACATTGTTCTGTTGGAGTTTGGCCTCCAGCTTCCTCCTGTAGGAGTCCTTGCACTCCCTGAGCTTCTCCTTCAGGTGGCGCTGCACTCTCCTGAGCTCCTCCCTGTCCACAGACCTGAAGGCTGCTTTCTTCTTATTAAGAAGAACTTTCAGGTCACTGGTGATCCACGGTTTATTGTTGGGGAAGCATTTTACAGTCCGGGATGGTACGGTGGTGTGTTCACAGAATTTGATGTATTCTGTGATACAGTCCGTCATGCTGTTGATGTCCTCCCCATGTGGTCCAAACAGCACATTCCAGTCCGTGGACTCAAAGCAGTCCTGCAGGGCATCTTTAGCCTCCTGTGTCCACCTCCTCACAGTCCTGGTGGACACAGGCTGCCTCTGCACCAGGGGAACATACCTGGGAGTCAGCAGGACCAGGTTGTGGTCTGATCTACCAAGGGGGGGAAGGGCAGTAGTACTGAATGCATCCATGGCATTAGCATACAGTAGGTCCAGAGTTTTATTGTTCCGTGTGGGGCAGTTCACATACTGGTGCAAAGCTGGCAGTACTTTATCCAGACTGGTTAAAGTCTCCAGTAACTGCCAAAAATGCACCGGGATGCTGAGTCTGTAGTTTAGCCACAGTGGAGTAGATGGTGTCCACTGCTGCCTCTGCATCAGCTGATGGAGGAACGTACACAGCGATAACAATGGCGGACGTGAACTCCCTCGGCAAATAATAAGGGCGCATCCCCACGGCGAGCAGTTCAATGTCCGGGCTACAGAAACGTTCCTTCACACACACGTGGTCGGGATTGCACCACCTCTCGTTCACATAGACTGCAATCCCTCCACCTTTCTTCTTACCGCTCCGAACAACGTCTCTGTCCGCCTGAACAGTCCTGAAGCCGGGTACGGCCGCGCTGTGGTCCGGGAGATGTGAGTGCAGCCACGTCTCGGTGAAACACGTGATGCTGCACTCCCGGTATTCGCGCTGGGTCTTTACCAGAGCGCCGAGCTCGTCCGTCTTGTTGGCCAACGACCTCACGTTCCCCATTAAGATCTCCGGTACCGCTGGTTTGTATTTCCTCCTTTACGCCTTTAGCTTAGCTCCAGCTCTGCAACCCCGCCGTCTTCTCCGAAGTTCAACGGGGATCTCAGGCCTCGCTCCGGGCAGCAGCAGTAGAGGTCTACTCAGCGCGATCAGCTGATCACGCGAGTAAACAATAACAGTGCCCCCATCCAGAAACGTGGAAAAATTACTGTCCATTGTCTGACCGTTAACTTAATACACGAGAAAGAAAAAAAAAAAAAAACTCCGAAGAGGAGAAAGGCTTAAAAAAATACTAATAACAACACACTCGGGGAGGAGCTGCTGCAACAGGCTGCCGCTAGCGCGGCGCCATCTTACGATATGTATTGGACGTTGTAGTTTTTAGTCGTTACTTTATTATGTTTGTTTACAGCATGGTTCATTTTAACAGTAATATTTTCTATTGTGTGTAAACTGCTTACATTTTGTATTTTGTGTATATATATTGTGTAATGCAAGATACAGGTCGCCTTAATTTCCTTCAGGATCAAATATTTCTCTATCTATCATTTTGGGTAGCACAGTTTGAAATCCAACAGCACAGATGTAACAGTGGAGTTGAAGGATGTGTGTACCTCGAGGGCATGAGGGCCATGAACTCCTCTCCAGATGGCCAGTCCTTCAGTCTGTAGACCATAGGTTCTCCATCTTTGGACTTGGGCCGCTCTGAACGGGTAAACAAGACATTAGTTGAAGTGAATCTAGTGGTTTATCAACATCAGTGGTTATAAAACCAGTCAAAAATGAACACTTACTGGTGATGTCTTCAAATCCATCCCAGAACTCCTTGATCCCCGAGTTGGACACCACCTGGTCTTTGCAGTTGAGGAGGTCTCCCTGATGGTCTGCAAACTCCTGGTTGAAGGATTCGGCCTTCCACAGACCGCCGTTCAGTCGCTTGTGGATCCCCGACACCAACACAGGCTGTACAAACACAACATCGAGTATTATCTCTCCAGACTCCACTAATGACCGTTAGTACGGTTCTGTAGGATTGATTAGTACCTGTCCTTGTTTCCAGCACTCTCTGAACAGTCTCCAGTTGTTCTGATTGCGGTGATCTTTGAGCCACAGTAACCGTCTGTTGTTTAACCAGCAGTGGGGAACGTCTGGATGCTGACTGGTCGAGTCCTCGGGCATCGCTGCGGTAACAGGCACCAACTTCTTCTTGTCTGGTTTAGCGTCCTCAGTAACAGCCGGGGTGGAGTTGTTGTTGCTGGGCGTGAAAGGGTCTTGCTTGATTGACAGCTTGGTGGTGATGTTCTGGCGGCTGGCAGGGATTTTATTCTCAACCACTGAAGCGATGATGTCATCGAGGATATTGGGCATGGTCCGCCCACCCTTTCCATGCTATAGAAAGGGCATCAACAATCTTTCAGCAAATATAGAAATACAAACAATCTGAAAAGCTGAAGGATGGACAGGACGTGGTGATGCAGTTATCTGTAATCATTGGTTACAGCATGAATGTGTTGGTGTGTGTACCTGTGAAGCAGGAGAGTAAACGGGTGCAAAGGCGATGCCAGCGTCAGTAGAACCCAACTTCAGCTTCCCTGCTGTGGTGGTGAGCAGATCTCTGAGTGTGGAGCCCTGCTCTGTGCTGTTGGCCACCAGCGAGGTGGTCTTACACTGCTGCAGGACTTCCAGGTTGTCCCCGTCCTTGTCCTCCATCACAGATTTACCCAGCAGCACTGACTCCTTGTTTTCTGTTCGAGGTGGGAGGAAAAGTAGAAAAACAGAGCAGAAAACTTTTTGGAGGTGAAATATATTGAAGCACTCGGTGAGGTGATGCTCCATTGGATGTGATCACAGTCATACCGATGCCTTCCATCTCACCTTTCTTCTCCTCTCTGGATTTCTGCTCCGCCAGGTTGGCGAGGAAGTGCAGCGGTGACTGGGACTCCGGTGGGGTCACGGGAGCACTTCCTGCGTCGCTACCCGGACTACATCGTCCACCGCCTCCTCCATTGGTTTCTGCCTTGGTTCCTCCTTGGTCGGAGTTCTGTTGCGAGCCCGGCTCGGCTTTCACCAAAGATAGCTTGTTACTGTGGTTGAGCACATTCTGCAGAACCTGGCCGACAGAGACGGAGGTAGAAATCAGAGGTTGGATTAACCCGGATGAATTTACAGTCAGAGGGAAAAGGTGAAAGGTCAGAGTTCATTGAAGCATATTCAAACTTTTTGAAAGAGGGAGGAGATTAAAGTACTCTTTCTTTATACCATTTACTGAGTACTTTTTTTTTTTTAAACACCCTCATTCACATGATTTATACAGTTGTGGATAAATTTGTGGGCGTCCTCACTTGACAAGAAGAAAAAAAATCTAAAAAAAAGTTTTCTGAAATAAATTGAAACCAACCTCTGCTGTCGTTCTTACCTGTGACACCCCGTTGGTGGCTGGTATTTTGGTGAGGAGGCTCTGTTTGCTGCTGCAGGGACAGTGAGACTTGATGTTGTGTTTGTCTTTCAGTGAGTGCATTGATGTCACCAACTCTGTCAGCACTGAAAGATCAAAGAGATGAAGCTGAAATTAAACATTTCACAGCAAAAAATATTTAGGGCGAAAAAACAGGATCTTTTTTCAAAAGAGACGCGATCCGGTCAGTCGGGCTGTGACAGTTTTTACATCACTGCAGTAGTATGATGCCGGCCACTTTATTAAACTTGCCATGCCAAACAAACTACAAAATATAAAAATAAAGCATATTGGCTATCAATCTTATCCACACACTAGTCTGCTGCATGTGTTCAGGAAAGTCCAGACGAAGCAGCAGGAAGATGCACAAACAAGAAGAGATGCTGGCGTGTTCGTACCTGTACCAGGTATGATCTGTGTCGGCATGAGATGTTTGTGGTCGTGCGGTTGTCCTTTAACACACTTCAGCCATCCGTATAGTTCTTTATCTGCCCACAAGAGAGACACAAAGTCACACACCTGTCACACTTTAAACAGGAACACTGTGTGTGTTAGCCTGCAGAGGAAAACCTCAAAATTGTCATTACAGTTATTTACTGTTAACTGTAAATAAATGCTGACTCAGGAGACGGACAGAGGAAGGTTGGAACCAGAGGCCTGTACTACGATGCTACCGGAGCGACCCCTCGATCCCGAAAAGAAACGGTAGACCGTCCCCGATGCAGCACAAAACGGAAGGGGAGAATTTATTTATTTATTTCTTATTTTCTCCCGTCTGCTTGACAACATGTGGGGCTGTAGTTGAAAAAAATTAAAAAAAAATGGCTGAAATTGTCATACAAGCCATGAGAATACATTTAAGCAACATATTAAATTAATGGAAGGTTATTATAGTCAGATTGATAGATTCAGTTAATAACCAGCACTGCTTAGCAATGATCATGTTTGTTTGGCTCAGTGAAGCCCTTTTGGGATGTGATGCGTCTCGGCCTCCTGTCCACACATACACGCACACTGACCTTTGGAGCTCCTTCTCTCTTTGGCCTTGTAGCAGTCCAGGCACACAACGAAGCCACATTTCTGACAGACCCAGTGGATGTTGAAGAGCGTTGCTTCACATGCATCACACATCTCCCTCACCCCCCTCACTGCTCGCTTCCACGCCAACTTGGCTGAAACACACACACACAATATAGGTTCAATTTAAAAACCATATTCAGGTGTAGAGAAATATAATGCCAGTATTTAAGTCAGGTTTACCATCCTTCTTCATCCAGCTAGCTGCAGTGTTCTCAGTCACAACCATCTGACAGAACTTGTCTCCAATGAAGCTGAGGATGTACTTGGCTGTGGTTTGGTCCAGCTGGGTCTCGTCCATTGCGCCAGGGACCCACAGGGAAAGGGCCTCGTCATCAAACTGGTCCGGATTGGAGAAGCCATCTATCCGGATGACTCCATTTTTACTGTAGGAAAGCCTGAATGGGAGGAAGCAGGTTATAAGCACACAGAAGGTACCACCTAGATGGTAAATGTATGCTCCTGGGTTTGTACAGCATGATGGAGACAGGGAACATGTTTGCATGCTGTTTCGATTGCAGTTGGATTCACAGTACTACAAAAAGCTAGCATGCCAATATTCTGTATTAAAATTGGTCAATGGTCAGTTCAAACATTTGTACCAAAGTAGAAGTCATTGAGCGGGATAACCACTTTGCCAAACTGTGGAAGAAGATCCAAACTGTCATCCTCAGCTGAGAGGAAATTGGTTTGAATGGCCAGGCACAACCCCAGAACCACTAAGGCACAGATATGCCACATTCACTGTGCGAACATATGGGTCTGCCACCCTCTATGGGGAACGTTTCAGTCATTTTTAAAATGTTGAAACTCCTGGAGCAGCCTTAACCAATAGACATTGACCACCATGTGCCCTGAAACCATTGACTGTCTGTAAAAGTGTTCGTAGCTTCGGGGGTCTGAAAAATGAAGCCGATGTGGAAGTGTCTGAAGCTGCAATAACACCCATACTCCCATTCAACTTCTCATAAAATTCTCAATCAATAAAATGTCTCCAACAGTTATCTCGGTGTTGTTAGCTAAAGTCACTCCTTATTAGTTTTCTGGCGGTTCATCTGAAAATAATCCCTCATTCATTAGAAAATAAGCTTCAAAAAGCTGTCTTTTTGGGGGCGTGTCTGTTTGATTGACAGGCTTGTGGTGCAGTCAGGTTACAGCTATTGGCCAGAATCAGAACCCGAGGCTTCATAACGGATGTTCACAAACCAATGAGCATTAGTCTGGTGGAGCCAGGTTTGGTAGCATGATGCTCTGGGGCTGTTTTATTGTCAGTGGAACTGGTACATTGCACAAAGTAGACAGAATAATGAAGAAGGAAGTTTATCTCCGAATTCTTCAGTATAACCTTGAATAATCAGTAAGAAAGTTGAAACTTGGACCCATCTGGGCGTTCCAACAGGACAATGACCCCAAACACACATCAAACCTGGTTGTGGAGTGGATAAAGCAGGCTAAGCTTTTGGAATGGCCTTCACCAAGTTCTGACCTCAACCCAACCAAAAATATGTGGACTGTGCTTAAAAATGTGGTGCTCAGAAAACTAACAAATTCAATTGAACTCTTTCAATTCTGCCTCATGATCCAACAAATTGATTGATTTCAGAAAACCTAAAATAAATGATCGCTTGTGCATCAAATTCTGGTTTTGTTTTTCTATTAAAGATATTTATATTGTACATTCATTCTGCCCTCGAAAAAAAAAAAATCATTGAAAGCTCAATATCACCATAACTTTCATGAACAAACTGTGAATTAGGTATCCCGGTTAGTATATAATGCTCATGTCATAACGTCAGGCCTATTTCTTCACAAGTGACAGAACAACTTGGTAGATGAATGAGAGGATGCTTTTGTGGACTGCGTCTTTCTGTACAATCACCATTGTGTCCTTGGTGTCCCCAGTCAGCTCAAATGAATGTTTATGAAATCCCAGTCTACTCAGCCAAACAGGCAGGCAGGCGGGAGGTGAGTTAAGGTGAGAGAGAGAGACATGGCGATTGAGAGCAAAGGAAGGGGGGCACAGCGAGAGAGAGAGAGACTGACTGCAGCTCTGCAGTGAAGGAGAGATTATAGAGCAGAAAATTCTCTTTGGCAGATTTATCCTGTTTGAACTCACTGCAGCTGCTTCTTATCCAACTCAACTGAGAGTGTGCCGTGCATTCACAGTAAATGTGTATGCCTGAGAGAGAGACATACAGTGGGTACGGAAAGTATTCAGACCCCTTTAAATTTTTCACTCTTTGTTTCATTGCAGCCATTTGCTAAAATCAAAAAAGTTCATTTTATTTCTCATTAATGTACACTCAGCACCCCATCTTGACAGAAAAAAACAGAAATGTAGAAATTTATGCAAATTTATTAAAAAAGAAAAACTGAAATATCACATGGTCATAAGTATTCAGACCCTTTGCTCAGTATTGAGTAGAAGCACCCTTTTGAGCTAGTACAGCCATGAGTCTTCTTGGGAATGATGCAACAAGCTTTTCACACCTGGATTTGGGGATCCTCTGCCATTCTTCCTTGCAGATCCTCTCCAGTTCCGTCAGGTTGGATGGTGAACGTTGGTGGACAGCCATTTTCAGGTCTCTCCAGAGATGCTCCATTGGGTTTAGGTCAGGGCTCTGGCTGGGCCAGTCAAGAATGGTCACAGAGTTGTTCCGAAGCCACTCCTTTGTTATTTTAGCTGTGTGCTTAGGGTCATTGTCTTGTTGGAAGGTGAACCTTCGGCCCAGTCTGAGGTCCAGAGCACTCTGGAAGAGGTTTTCTTCCAGGATATCTCTGTACTTGGCCGCATTCATCTTTCCTTCAATTGCAACCAGTCGTCCTGTCCCTGCAGCTGAAAAACACCCCCATAGCATGATGCTGCCACCACCATGTTTCACTGTTGGGATTGTATTGGGCAGGTGATGAGCAGTGCCTGGTTTTCTCCACACATACCGCTTAGAATTAACGCCAAAAAGTTCAATCTTGGTCTCATCAGACCAGAGAATCTTATTTCTCAGTCTGGGAGTCCTTCATGTGTTTTTTGTCAAACTCTATGCGGGCTTTCATATGTCTTGCACTGAGGAGAGGCTTCCGTCGGGCCACTCTGCCATAAAGCCCCGACTGGTGGAGGGCTGCAGTGATAGTTGACTTTGTGGAACTTTCTCCCATCTCCCTACTGCATCTCTGGAGCTCAGCCACAGTGATCTTTGGGTTCTTCTTTACCTCTCTCACCAAGGCTCTTCTCCCACGATTGCTCAGTTTGGCTGGACGGCCAGGTCTAGGAAGAGTTCTGGTCGTCCCAAACTTCTTCCATTTAAGGATTATGGAGGCCACTGTGCTCTTAGGAACCTTGAGTGCTGCAGAAATTATTTTGTAACCTTGGCCAGATCTGTGCCTTGCCACAATTCTGTCTCTGAGCTCCTTGGACAGTTCCTTCGACCTCATGATTCTCATTTGCTCTGACATGCACTGTGAGCTGTAAGGTCTTATATAGACAGGTGTGTGCCTTTCCTAATCAAGTCCAATCAGTTTAATTAAACACAGCTGGACTCCAATGAAGGAGTAGAACCATCTCAAGGAGGATCAGAAGAAATGGACAGCATGTGAGTTAAATATGAGTGTCACAGCAAAGGGTCTGAATACTTATGACCATGTGATATTTCAGTTTTTCTTTTTTAATAAATTTGCACAAATTTCTACATTTCTGTTTTTTTCTGTCAAGATGGGGTGCTGAGTGTACATTAATGAGAAATAAAATGAACTTTTTTGATTTTAGCAAATGGCTGCAATGAAACAAAGAGTGAAAAATTTAAAGGGGTCTGAATACTTTCCGTACCCACTGTATGATGAATAATCTATGTGGTGTAGTTAGGGCACATCTTCTCTCCTCCCTCCTTCTGTTCATACAAGCAGCTCCACTGCTCCCCATCAGCGGTGAATTATATGGAATGTAAATTAATGAAAGTGAGTCATGGAGGCGTTTCAGGCCCCGATCAAAGCATCCAGAGGCATTGGTTAGTTGGAGGTCACTACAGCTGCAACTCATTATGTTTTCAGGCATTCCCAGGATCTTTAACAGGAATGTATAGTCAAGTACACATGACATGCTGACGTGGTGCAAATTCATTGTTGTGACAATGTTGTGACAACAGTGACCCTGTTTTTCAAGGAAGTGTGAAAAAAACAAATCCAATCTTTTTTTAGTGTCAGCTCTCTTGCATTTAATGTCAATGATCTGGTCTTATATCGCATCTTCTTTGTCAAAACAGTCAGATCCAAATTCATGTTTTTTTTTAATTTCTTACTTTTCTGTGCGTAATATCTGTTGTTATCATTTGCACACACCATAATGAAAATAAATTTGGGGGAGAGCAGCAACAGTGAGGGGGAACGACTGAAAAACAAGGAAGTTCAAAATATGTTGAGCCTTTTTGGAGAAAAGCTTCTATTGAACTGGAAATAACCTGATCCTGGATGTGTTTGCTCCATACTTATTATTTGACTGTCGCAGGCATTGCGATGTTGTTTTAAATTCCACAAAAAACCATCAAAATTAGCGCAAATGTTAGACAAATTTTAAAATCAAAAGAGAGCTTTACCGTCTGAAATAGTAGAAGCGACAGAAGACCGGGGAGTGTGTTGGCTCCTCCCCCTTCTTGCTGCGGACCACACGGCACTCCCGACACTTCTGCAGGTTCGGTCCAATTTCTGAACACGAGTCGTCCTGCAGGAAAGATTCCCCCGTCTGCTTCAGCTTCTTCACCTTCCTCCAGTCCTTCAGCACGGAACGGGGGATCCCATCTGAACAGAGGGCACATCATCAAACCATTGATGACACCTACACTTTATGATGGGATTAATAAAGAGGGGCTCAACGAGTTGGTGTCAAAGATATTACAACATGAACGTAGACAGAGGAATACAAAAAAAGAACATAGATGAGGATTTTCTTACACTTAAAATTGGAAGAAGATAAAATA
Organism: Brachyistius frenatus; assembly: GCF_029030835.1. Lineage (NCBI taxonomy): Eukaryota > Metazoa > Chordata > Actinopteri > Embiotocidae > Brachyistius > Brachyistius frenatus. The sequence continues at coordinate 1,373,794 of NW_027210677.1, forward strand.
AGAATCAACTTCCAAGAAAAAAAATCCTAGAAAACTAAATTATAGATATCATCCATCCATCTAGGGGGGGTAGAAGGTAATATATGTGTTGACATGCTATTTCTTCCTTTTTGAGTAACATTTGATAAACGTGACCAGGAATATTACTTGATTGCTTTAAACAGAGGTCTTTGATTTAGCAGTCATGTGTCCAGATACTTTTGAACCCTAAACATTTGGGCACTTTCTGTTACAGCAGCTAGGTTTCCCACACCGCTCTTTTAAAACGGATATGAATCTACTCACGCCTGGGACCTTATTGCTGTGTCCATTGGTTTATTTGCAAATTGAATGTACTGAAGCCCTGAGCCTGAAGAGCTTAAAAACGTACGGTGTAGACTTCATGTTATTCTCTGTGCTGTAGAGCTGCAGGATGACTGCTCACAGCTACATTTTTCTTCACTGTGGTTTTAGCCTGGAAACCCTGTTCACATTAACATTTGCTCAGCTACTCTGATGGAATCAGCAACCAGTGTCTAGTTAAATGTGATGACGCTGAGGTCAAGCGTTTTCTTCTTGATGTAGATGGATGGATGTAAACTACAACTTAAAGGGTGAGGGGGGCTTAAAACTTAAGAACAGAAAACCTGTCCTCGCCCGACACCAATGCTTTAATTGCCCAAGTGTGTACCAACAATACAAGACTCACTGCTGCTGGCCTGTTTGAGTTTAGTCTTCTCTCTGGCTGATCTGAAGATCCCGTTGGGCTTCACGTCATCGTCCTCTTTGTCATTGTCCCCTTTTCTTCTGGCCATGTCGTTCTGTTTCTTTTTGTAGGTCGGTTTGGGCTGACGCTTTGCTCGACCCTCCATCTTGCTCTCACTGTTGTCGGAGTCATCGCCCCCGCTCTCTGAAGCGGACTCGTATGAGCGTTTGCTTACCCGCCTGAATAAAGTAGACGCTTTCCTCTCGTCCCCACCTCCTGCCGTCTTTTCTTCCAGCAGTCTCTCTCTGTCGGCTTTGCTTCCGCAGTCTTTGCTCATGTCCACCTCGCTGGAGGTTGAGGCGCTGAGGTTGACTGTGCATGGTTTGATCATGTCTGACATGGCGGCGGCGTTACTTGTGCTGGTAGTGATGCAGGGCAGTTTCTCTACTTTAGTACTGGTGCAGCTCGTAGCAGCCGTCGTGTTCCTGTCCTCTTCGGAGTGCCGGGTTAGCCAGGCTTTCTTCAGCTTGTGGTAGTTGCTGGGCTGCCCGCAGCTTGTCGAGGCCGACCCGGAGGACTGGCCGTTAGGCAGGGGGCTGGACTTGCCCGGTGTGGTGCTCCCGCTTGCCGAGCTACTGCTACCGCTGTCAACCGAGGATGAGGAGGCTTGGGAGGAAGAGGGTGGGTGGTTGTGAATGGGAGTTTTGTCTGAATCCACAGTTAATGAGGGGTTTCCAGTTATGATGGATGTGGGAGCAGTGGGGAGGTTGTTTCTGGACTGGGCTGCAGCCAAAGCAGCCTTGTGCTTCTTGAGGTGGATGAAAGAGGGGGAGTAAGGCTGACTAGAACCAGAAATGGAGCTGAGTGTGGGGGTGAGGCTCGGACTGGGCCGGGGCGATCCTGCCGAAGTCGATGGAGACAGAGACGCCCCCGGAGATGTGGTACGAGAGCCGAAGCCCTCCTGGTGCTCTCTCTCTCTCTCTGGTCCTGCGTGGCAGAGCAGCCGGCCACCGATGCCAGTTTTAAGTGCTACAAACTCCCCCCGAGCTGAGACGGAGTACTCGGACTCAGCGGTGGCAGTCACACTTTTATTGTGTACGCCAACAGTTGGTGAAACAGCAGTCCTGCACACAGAGTTTGTGGTGCAGCTTCCTATAAGTCCCTGCATGCCACGCATGAAAGTCTTTTTGTACTGGACACACATGTCATCGAGGTTTGAATTGAGCTGGATAACTTTTCCCGCTCCCGCCTCTGTAACACTCTCGCCAAGCCTCGGACATTCCCCCTGAAGCTTGGATGGGTAGGCCCTCCCCTGGGGGGGCTCCTTATGGATAATAGCACCAGATTTGTTAGCACCAACAGGACTGTTGTACTTAATAGAGGTTGATGGACGCACGATGACGGACGCCATTGCTGCTTGGGGTTTGCCCCGTGACACCCCTTTTTCTCCAGGGTACATTCCTCCTCTTTCCTGAATCATGTCTTCACCCCTCCACCCGTCTGCTGATGACGTCATACTCTCTCCGCTGATGGTAGAGGCTACAGAAGTGATGGCAGAAACATTTCCGTGACCCTTGATGTCCCTGAGTTCTGGCAGCAGTGTGGGGGGCTTTTGTTGCTCTGCCGATGTTTTGCTACCAGCTGCTGCTAAGCTGACGGGCTGGATGGGCGTGAGGGTCGGTGGAGACAGGCGTCCACCGTAACCGGCTCTCTCCCGCTCCCTTTCTTTCTCCCGCTCCCTCTCGCGCTCGGCAGCCTCTTTGCGTTCCAGCGCGTGCTGCGTGGGCGGATGGAAGACGGGCGCTCGGTGGAGAGATGGCATTGCCCTGAGCTGGTGTTGTTGCTGCTGATGCTGCTGCTGCTGCTGCTGCAGCTGCAGCTGCTGCTGCTGTTGGTGGTGATGGTGATGATGATGATGGTGGTGGTTGGAGGCAGACGATGAGGAGGATGATGTAGAGGAGCAAGGAGAAATGGCCGGGCTGTGGCGCTCTAGCCTGTCTACACTCGTGTGGTGCTGATGCTGCGGTTGGACCAGCGTCACCTGCTGGCTGAGCTGCTCCGTGATTTTTCCTGCCAAACCCTCACCTCCCTCTGGCTGGTGCTTAATTAGAGGAGGGGGCTTAGAGAGGGAGACCTTGGAGCTGTAGCTGCCCAGCGACAGAGCTGCCTGGCTCGGCACGGTGGCCCCGACACTGGCAACAACCCCCGGGGCTCTGAGGGATATTTTCTCATAGTAAGAGCTGAGCTCCTTGGAAGGGTAGAGCCTCGGAGGCTCGTTCACAACGCTGTTAGACAGCGTGGTGAAGTAGTTGCTCTTTTCTGACTGGATGACATGGGGATGAGCGTGGCTGGCCTTGGGGCTCGGGGAGGCGAGAGCTGGAATCCGAACAGGGAAGGCCGGCTCTCTGCTTCTCTCTCTGTCCCTGTCCATCATGGGGTCACCGGAGTGCTGGATCTTAGCCGTGAAGGGAGCGACCTCGATACTCTCCTTCAGGATTTGCCGATTCTCTTCTTTGTATTTACTGGCTCGGTCTGCTGCCTGAACTGCATCCTGAGAAAGAAAATGCACATACTGTAAAAAAAAAAAAAAAAAAAAGGAGCTGATAATGTAATAATGGATGTCATTGTATGTCTCCATTCTGAATGGTCACCATCAGCCAGAAGAGATATGATTTTCAAGATTTCTTTTTTGCATCTGCTTTAAAAGTAATAGATAGGCAATTCAATTCAGTTTTACTCATATAGCGTCAATTCACAAGTTATTTCAAGGCACTTAACACAGTAAAGTCCTTACAACAGAACGTTACAACATTATACAGAGGAATTTAACAATTTGCATAAGCTCGGTGGAACAAACTCCCCTTTAAGGAAGAAAAACCTCTGACAGGGAAGAACAGGAAGAAGCAGGTTTATCTATTTATTGGGGCTTTTGATTAAGATATTGCAACCACTGCTACTTATGAAGACAATAAGGATGCCGTGGGCTCTACCCCGTTGTACCTGTGTGTTTGTCAGGCGGGCCTTGCAGTGGGGATCCAGGAAGAGGCGGTGCAGGTGCATCTCTTTTCCCGTTGGCGTGCGACTTCTGTCTGTCTGCTCCTGTTTCAGTTGTGCCAACGTCAACGTCCTGATGGGATCCACAAAGCCTTTCTTATCCAGATCTCTGCAAACACACGAGTCAAACAGTTCACTGCATTTTACACGTCTTTACATGCATTCCAACAAACATTCGGTTCAAAGATCTACTGCTCATGTTTGTATGATATGAGGAATTTAAAGACAGATAAGATGGAGCAAACAATAATGGAGCACACCTCAATGGATTTAACCTGACATGAAAAAAAAAAATTAAGATATTAAAGAAGGGAAAAACAGGAAAAAGAATCATGACAATAAGTCATGCTTTCAAAAATATACAATTAGACCAAATGTGATGGGTAGGTGTAGGTTATCTGCAGTTTCTAATAAACATGACATAACTAGGCCAAAGAGAAACCGGATGTGTCAATGACGCTGTGTTTGCGTGTATGGGTATTCAGCAAGGTGACAATGGCTGGTGGTTACGTAAGTGGGGCACAGGCTGCTGAATGAACAGCATTCTGTCTGAACTGCCTAAATATGGGATTAGTGCCACTTCGCTTCATCTGACTACCCTGGCGTTCCCGGTCTTCCTTCCTTATACAGCAAACTTGTCTTTTGCAAAATCCGTATCTCGTGTCTGTCCTATTCCTGTGAACACGATGCCATAACGGAGTGCGAATAGGTGACACTAACTAAAGGTGTTCACTGTGAAACTGCGGTGATTGTGTGGTATCTTTTGTGTCGTGGGCTTGAAGATGTGTGAATCCAGATTATAGAATCTGTAGCTTCTTTGCAGCAACATCCATCTTGGAATCGTCGTCGACAACTTTGTGTTCTATCTTATATGTTGGGTTTATCCAACAATTAATAAATCCTGAATCATCTGACTCGGGCAACTTGTCGTATTTTATTGGTGTCAGATCGACAGCACATTGAAGGTAGTTCAGTCTTCTGGAGAAGAACTTGTTCCGGATCTTTCCACTTACTCTTTATGCACGTCCATGCAAGCCTTCGACAGCGGCGGGCTTGAGTGTGTGTGTATCTTGACGGGGGGGCGGTGGGCGTCAGCGCTGGCCGGCCGGATGGGAACGTGGCTCAGCAAACCCAGACCGTCACCACCGGCAGCCTGGTGCAGCCACGGACTAGCGGTGTTCTGCACACAACACACACACATATGCACATCATTTATCATCACAATAGTAAACCACGTGAATGTGAAATCCACAGATACAAAATGTGGTCACATATTTCTGTGTAACCTACAGAAAAGTGTGTCACCATAAATTACACCCACTGCTTGTTTCACAATTTCCTCTCCTGCCGTGGATACAAAGTTCTTATTGGCTGCAGAGTGTAAACACAAAAAGCTCCTTATCGGAGGTCTAATACTCTCAGCAGGGACGTGTATAGTTTCAGCTGTTAATGAGCCTCTGAAGCAACATTTAAGTAGTGAATAATCTGAAGTGGAAATGACATGAGAGATAATCTACTTCAAGCAGTAAATGTATTATTATAACATTACTAAAGCGCCCAAACCTGCTATAATCATATAAACCCACAGCTTGTTGTGTTTTATCCCTCACATGCTCATAACAAAAACAAGGCGCTAAAACAGGTGACCGAATGTCCACAATCAGCAGACAGGGCTGTCCTAATGAGGGTACGTTCATCTTTGGACTGACACCCAGAGAGCTGGGACACGTTCTAGGACCCACTGAAATAGAGGCGAGCTTCGCTGCACGTACCCTCCTGAGAGAGGCCTCGGAGTTCACGGTCACGGGATTTTCCGGGTGGACCCACTTCGCTGTGGGGGGCAGGTTGAGTCCCGCAGAGTAGGACGTCGGTGTCCCATTGGGGTACTGCCACAGGATCGGGTACAGGCCGAGCCCCGGGGCCCCGCTGTGAGCCTGGGCCAGGAGAGGGGGTGGATGGGGGCCCTGACTCTGCAAACAAAAGACACAAAGTTTTTAGCTTCTTATCTTATTGAAAAGGATGGTGTGAATAATGTTAATGAACAAACAGCAAGAGGAGACAACATTTCTCTTTTCCAACCCCCATCCACCATCCACAGCTGGACTTTACATGACAGTAGTGTGTACATATGGGGAGTCACACCTGTAGAAACTGCTGCTGGTGGGCGGCTGCCGGATGTGGCAGGGCGAGGTGGCCCAGGCCTCCTGGGGAATCGAGCCGAGGGTGGCCTCCCAGGAGAGACGCGGTGGGAGGGGGCATGGCTGGGAGCACGCCGGGGGGCAGCAGGTGTGGGTGAGGTAGGGCGGCGTTGTGAGGGGAGGCGAGGAGGTGGGAGGCGGCGTGCGGGTGTGATGCTGAGGTGAGGCAGGAGGAGTGGGAGTGGGAGTGGGGGGAGGGGGAGTGCAAGGTGTGCAGGTGGGGGTGGAGATAGGTGGCCACGTGGTTGGAAGAGAGAGACGCGGGGGCAGGGTTCTCCGTGTCGGGCCGAACCAGAGCCGGGTCCCGGTAAACAGTGAAGGTCTCGTTCTTGTCGATGATCAGCGGACTCTTGGTGATGCTGTTGATCGTACTGACTAAACCCGACTCGCACCGCGTCAGCACCGGCTTGAAACCAGACCGGGGAGGTTCTGCTGACTCGGCTTTAGTGGGCAAACGGCCTATTGGGGGCGAGGAGGTATCTGAGTACCGTGGTATTTTATGTTTAGAGACCTCGGGGGAGGTGTTGGGTTTAGGTTTGGAGATGTCCAACAGGCCCAGGTGGGGCTTGGTTTTCAGAAAGTCCGCTGGGTTTGTGTTGGGGTAGGGGTGTCTCTGAGAGTTGTTGGGGTGCTGGGTTTTCAGTTTCTGGGGGTCGAGCTGAGCTGCATTGGGGTTCAGGCTGGGGCTCATCTTCGATTTGGATAAGTCAGGGGGGAGGACTGTGTTCATTTTGAGGGGGGGCATTTGCTGTGGGTGTTTTCTCATCTCTTCGGGTAAAGATGGGCTCTTGATGCTGGGATGAACGGATGGGTAGTGTTGCTGCGGTGGTTGTGTGTGCTGCTGTTGATGGTGATGAAGATGATGATGATGATGATGAGAGGGAACAGTTTTCTCCTTCTCCCCCAGCATCAAGTTTTCAGCCATCAATGTGACCGGCCTGAAAATATAGCACAGAAAAAAACGGTTTTACATATGTACATAGAAAACTGTTGGTGTTTCCTACTGTAAATAAAGGCGAGCAATAGGAAACAAACAGAATCTCAACATTAAGACAAATACAAAGTTAATTGCAGGAAGCACTGCTTCACTTTTCAGTGCTTGCTACTGATATTTTACCTTCTCTACAGTATTGACCATAGCAAAATGCTATTTCTGCTCTATTGCAGCATTTGTCCCTGATAGCAGATCCTCAGGTCGTTTTGGAATAAATTCAGGTTCAGACCCATGAAGCTCATGTTCTCCTATCAAAGTTCTTTCAGGGTGAGATTGAGTCGCAGGTCGGTGATGCTGTTATTGACCCAGGCTGCTGGAGGACCTTTCATGATGCAAAGATCTTCTCTCCTTTTTTCTTTCACTCTCAATACATTTGTAAACTTGAACTGTGTTGCATTATCTGAATGCCTTCTGTCTCAGTTACTCTCTCTTTGTCTCTGTCTCTCTCTGTCTGTCTGTCTCTCCCTCTCTCTGTTTCTCTTTCCATGTCTGTCTGTCTGTCTGTCTCTCCCTCTCTCTCCATGTCTGCCTGCTTGCCTGTCTGTCTGTTGTCTGTCTGTCTGTCTCTCTCTCTCTCTCTCTCTTTCTCAGTCTCTGTTCTGAGGACTTTATTATGTCCTGAAATGACTGATGTTGTGACTTAGTGCCAAATAAATAAAATAAAATTAGATTAAATGTGATTAAACTCTTGAGCAAAGGAAGGTGATTGTTATTAAATATGATGTAATAAACATTTTTTTTTTTTAAAACAGCCAATGGAAGTGATACAACTCAGGTATACTACTAAGACCCTAAGGCTGCTGTTTTTTCTTCTCTTGTTGACATGGGGTTGCCAGTTGTGACGCTCTCGATCTTTTTTGTGACCAGAAGGTCTAATAACGTTCAGAACTTTAAGACATGCACATAAATATACTTTCTGTTCTCACCTGATGACCTCAGAGGGAGCAAACTCTATCTTGCTGCTTGTACTCCTGGCGGCTGTAATGCCACTTCCCATAATGCCTTGCTGCTGCTGCTGCTGCTGCTGAACGGGAGGCTCCAGGTCCGTTCTGCGGCCTCCCTCTGACGGTGAGGGAGATGGAGGGATGGGAGGAGAGGAGACGGGGGAGGGGTTGAGCGGGAGGTAAGGTGAGAGGGCCGTGGACTCTGCGTTCTGGGAGGCGAGGAGCGCAGACACGGCCTCTGAGCTCTCCTGGTGAACGGTGGCCTGGGCGTCATCCGTGATGTCAATCACGCCGCTGCCGTGGAGGTGGGACAGCGACGGCGTCTGGGATCGAGAAGACGCTACAAACAAAAACAAAAACGATATGAGAACACTCAACTCAATCTATGATGACTAAGAATCATCGCAGCATCATGGTAGAAGCTGACGTTACCCTTCACGGTGTTCTTGCTGTTCTCCATCATGCTGCCCTGGATGGCGTCAGGCGTCTGTTGCCGTGGAGACTGGGTGATCTGAGTTACCGCCACCAGCTCCTCCTCTTCCTTCGTTATCGTTTTGCCCGTTTCCTTGACCACACTCTTTTTGATGTCCTCTGTCGTCTGAAGCTCCACCCACGGAGACAGGCGACCAATGAGAGATAAGGAGTCGTTTATTTTGGGCGCCTGCATCTGCGGCTTCTCGTCCTCCTCCATTCTGGAAACGGCAGTCGGTTTCACGTCACTGCTACGAGTCTTCAGCTCGTTCTCGGAGTTGGGCTCCGAAGAGGAGGACGAAGAGGACGAGGAGGATGACGAAGAGGACGAGGAGGACGAGGAGCAGGAGGAGTGAGCGGTCCTCTTGTTGTGTGGATTTTCTGAGTCACTGCTCTCTGATAGGTCAGAGGTCATGTCAGTCTTCAACCTCTTTAAACCCGCCTTCTTCTCATCTTCTTCGCCCTTCCTGCGTTTGTTCACCGCCTGCTTCACCTTGGACTTTGACTCTGGACAAATCAAAATAAACAAGTTATTGTTGGACACTCAAACACACGGTTGATCATCACAAGCATCCTGCTGATTGTAGCTTTTTTTTTTTACTGACCACCCATAATAAATTCCTTGAGAGAACTTTCTCTCGTCTGTTTTATATCTGGGACACGTGTGATGCTTTTCAAAACAACATATTTTGCTTCTGCCTTTGATATTATTGATGATGTAACCAAAGCCAGTATTAAAGGTAGTCTTAGACAACATCGCTACGGTTAGCTTAGCCACTGTTTAAAGTCCACCAACCAAACAATACTTGGATTATTATTGATACGTTTAATTCATCAGTAGAATTCGATCAAATATTTTATTATCATGTTACGGTATTGCATTGTATTTATTATTCACAATAAATACATTTCAAGAGAGAGCAGCTGCTATCGTTGTGGGATACAGCATTTTCTATCTGTATGGATATGATTGGAACAAATGTCTGTGATCTATCTGCAGAGAGTCTGAAATGAAAATGTATTCATGTATTGCTTCAAAACCAATATATTTTTATGATAAATTTCAACATGGTTGTGAATGAACAGATCCATGGTCCGATATCTGCTAGTAGTGTACTGTGTGTACACTTGGTTCTTATTCACAGCATTTCAAAGCCACTAAATCCAGGATTGTTTTCGTGATCTGATGTATTTCATCAGAAAACTGTTGGAAAACTTGTTTCTTTATTCAAGTCTTACACATATGTTTGATGAAGCCATATTTTACACAGACAGACTTTGTGTCTTTGATGAAGGGTTACTTGCTTTTCTGATGGCCATTCGACATTAAAGAACCACTTTGGAGCAATTCATGTTTATTCAGTAGGCTACATCCAGACGCTTTTAGGCTAGCAGAAATACAATAGGCTATGCCTTTCAATTACTGTTACGCTAACGTTTGGGCAAACAGCCATCCCTCTTCTGCCTCCTACCTTCAAAGTACCGCAGCCTCCGTGCACGCTCCTCCAGACTTAGCTGTCGGGAAGCCTAACTCTCCCCCCTTTTTCCCCCTTACCCCGTAAAGTCAGAATTTTTGCACCATGGACCTGTATTTGCATTATGTTGTACTTATATACAGTGAACCCTCGCTATAACGCGGTTCACCTTTCACGGTCTCGCTGCTTCACGGATTTGCATCGTGCATTGTGTTCTGCATTCTGATTGGCTAAACAGTCTCTCCGCTTCTTCTCTACCTGTTTGTCAATAACGTTGCGGTTTAATATGTACACGTACGTAAAACAGCTTGCCAAATTAAAAATAATCGATGGTGGCATGTCGGTTTATAAGAATCTTTTTGCCCAGAAGAAAAAAGAGCGACAACAACTACCGATAACTATGTTCTTCTCTCGAAAAACCACACCTGCACCGCCGGCTTTAGAAGAAAGAACCGCTGCAGAGCGGAGTCAGGATGCAGCGGCTCAGTCAGAAGAGCAGTGAAATACACGAGTCACTATTTGTCCTACTGTACTTTGTATTTGTTTTCATAATCATTTTTCATTTCCTCCCGTTCTAATCCAATGACTCGGGTCGCAGTGGGGCGGTGCCGATCTCAGCAATTTGAAGCCTTCAGTTCGTATTGATGATTAAAATGATTATTTTACAGTACAGTAGTTATTTGTAAAAAAAAACATTTATGCAGTACTTTTATTTGTTAAACAAATGCTTGGGCCTGTAAAAAGGTTTTGTTCTTTGGTTTCAATGTATTATGGAGTATTTCATTGTATAATAATTGTAAAAAAAATAAAGGTTACTACTTCACGGATTTCACCTATCACGGTCTCTATTTGGAACGTAACCCCCGCGATAAACGAGGGTTCACTGTATACTGCAGTTAAGCATCACTGTGGTTGTTGTCTGTTTTTATTGTTACATATTTATACTTTTCTTGTTTTATCTTTTTATTTTGCATATCGTGGGACTGTGAAAAACAAATATTTCAATCTCTCTATGTCTTGTACATATGCTGGATTGACATTAAAGTTGACTTTAAAATTAAAATTAAAATAAACAAACAAAAAAAACAACAACCCTGAAATAGCGCTTCCTTTGCTGTTGTCGCTGGATGTTGTCTCCTCGAATGCCTCTCTGGGACAGGCTATGAATAACGTTGGAGGTTTGGGTTCATGTGGTTGATTGACACATATTTTTGCAGGTGGAGAGGGTGTGTGTGTGTGTGTTGGGGGGGGCAGCGGGGGTGTTGGCTCTAATCATCAGTCGGGTCAGAGTGGGTTTTGAAAAATCCAGACCCCCTCATCACTATTCTTAAGATAGATCACGGAGAGAAAATACCCAGACAGTTACAATCAGAAGTACTGTATGCTGGTGAATAATAAAGAAACTGATAAGTTCAACATGCCAAAAAAATATTATAAAAGAAGCATAAGTTTTGCATTGTAAAACAAAAAAATATTGATATGGATGTAGCTTAAGTAAAGAGTCAAGCAAAAAGAAAGAAAAAAAAAGTTGGGCAGAAGGCCAAATAAGGGGCGCCTCTTTCATATCCACCATACTATGGTGGAAGGTTGTAATGAAAACCATATTGTTCTTGTTCATTACCAACGACCAGTCTGAATGCCAAATATACACATGAAACACTGTTCGATGCTACTGTCTGTTTTCCTAAAGTTAGTGCTATCTCTTGAATGCAAAAAATTTAAGTCAAGCAACACCACAGGGACTAGTGGTCTATCGTTGTCAACGAGACAACTGTTGTGGTCGAATTTTGTGCTTAATGAGGACCTACATTCACTTTTAATATTTGGATCCTTTGTGACCTGCTGCTGGTGGATAAAAAGAAACTTGAGATGGTGGAAGGCATCTAAAGATGAATTCTTCACATAGACAGGGGCATTACAAAGAGAAATTAAGTTGTGATGTTTTCATTGATAGAAAATATGAATTCCAATCAATTGACCGGCAAAAGAAGAGTTGCAGAAAATCTATGAAATGGCAGTCCTGCCACGTCATACCCAACATGTGAAGGTTACTGTGGTGTGCCGGCCCTCACCTCGCCCTGCGGCCTCTTCTCTCCTGTCCTTGTCCTCCTCTGGAACACTGCTGTCAGATCCTTTCCTCCTGGAAGAGCGAGAGGTGCGCTGATCTCTCTGTTCCCGCCCACTGCTGCCCGGCGAGTGGTGCGATTGGCTGGCCGGTTGCTGGTTTTGCTGTGATTGGCTCTGCAGCTGGGAGGCCAGCGTCCCCTGGGAACTTTTGAGGTTGGGGCCTGAGGACGTCATGATGGGGCGGGGGCTGTTGGCTTGGGCTCGCGTGTAATGACTCTGTAAGAATAAAATGTCACATGTTGATTCATGCACAGCAACACAAAGACCGGTAAATTACAAGAATGAATACACACGTTACCAGTTTATTAGGTACATCTTTACAATCACTATTACACTAACCCTGCAATAAACCACACCTGAATCAAGTTAACGTTTTGTTTTTGTTCTAACGCTTGTAGTTTGTGTTTCTGCTAATGCCGCTATCACCAATACATTAAAGTAATGGAAGTAATATACAACACTCCACATTGTTGAGGTCATGGAGAAAAAAATAAATATAAATTAAAACAGAACTGGAAGGTGGTTGTCCACAGCACTTCCGATTCCTTCCATACTAAACCCCCCATTTGTTACTTAATTCATAAAAAAAAAAAATCCATGCAGACACGGACCTCCTGCTGCAGGCTTTGTATGAAAAGAACTCCAGCTGGACTCTGATCTAGTGTTACGTTTTAAAATATCCTGTAAATGTTCTTATTTTCAACAAAACTAATAAACATTTTTGAACCCTCAGCGCTCCTTCTTACATTTATATATTACTGCATGAATTTCAATTGTTGGTAACTATCAATCTCAGTGACATTTACTGAACACCAGAAAATGAACATCGGATTTGGTGCTGATTAGTCTGTCCAAGAAAGAATTTGATCTGATAACAGCTCACATAAAACCACAGGAGTCAGTAATAATGCATTAACATGGTAGAAGGACATTTCTTGTTTATATTTTTGTCCACCCGCTATAATGACAGCAGACTACATATCGGTCAAAACTTCTAATGTATAATGAAATCCGCTTCAACAGTAGCCTCCAAAATGATCATAAAGTAAAAACACCTCGAAAAGAGTTTTGAACCATCATAACGGAGGAATTTAAACAAAGCAACTGGACATGTTCCACATAAACTGGTTACTGAGTGTCTATCGAGACACGTTTCTTGTAGTTTATCCAGTAAAAACAAAACATTAAAAACATCTTTTCATGTATCTCAGTCCAATACAACACAATTGTTGTCAACTAACATGATGTCTACCAGCAACTGTACCCATGTGATGATATTATCTAAGAGAGAAACTCTGGAAATCCTACAATAGACACAAATAATCTAGATATCATATCCATACCAGTTAAAAAGCATGAGGATAGTGACATATTTTTTTTATTATTATTTTGACTGCTCTTGAAGTTTGTATTTAAAATAGTAATAAACATGACTGAGATTTGGTCCATGGACAAATAAGATATGATAATGAACTATTCTTAGTCTCCCAGTTGCAAGATGTAGAAACCATGAAGGTGCATTATGTTTATTTAGCCATCAAGTAGACTGATGACCCACAAGGGAACACTCAAAAGACTGCAAACAACATTGTTCCTTTTAAAAGGAAAAAGTTGCATCAAGTGGAGGACTTTTTCCTTTTTAACAAAACTGTAGAAACTATTAGTGGGCGTGGCCAGGGGAATCACTGGCCTTAATGTAGCATGTGTGACTCCTGACCACATATGACGTTGTTTTTTGTACAATGTGATAAGAGCCACATCATCATTGTATGTCTAAACCAACCGGTTTACATCCGTGTCTGTCCAGACTCACATAATTAACATAATAATATATGTCGTGGAGACAGTTTTAGTGTCACAAATTCAGTCTCCAACTAAATGTGCAATATTGGTCACAATCTTTCTGGAAAGTGTTTTTTTCATTACATTATGATGTCACAGTAAAGTTTACCTTTGACCTTTTGGATAGAATTGTCATCACCTGACCTTGGACAAACAAAATCTCATCACCGATTCAAAAAGATATCACCTTCATACATACATAGGACATACAGAGCATAATGCCACTGCTGTCATCGATACAGAACCAGGAAGAAAAATATCCTGAAGAGATGAAGAGTGCTTGAAGTATCTTATTATGTGTTACTCACAGTGAACCACTTTGAAAAAGTTAAAGTTATATTCAGGTTACAGGTTACAGATACACTTGAGAATTTGATTGTCTTCTCAAAAACAGTAAAAAGCTGAAACGTGGTTCACAACACTAGTGGTCTGAAAATCCAAAGAGATCAAAGTGGCAATGGTATAAAATATATATTACACATCTGGGTGTCTGTCATTAGATAGATAGATAAATAGATATATAGTTACTTTATTAATCCCCAAGGGGAAATTTTTTCGCCACAGCAGCATTAATCTGGACTACTTGTTTATTTAAAAAACAAATGATTTTGTGAAGACAGAGAGCATCACAATTATTTTCCAAAGATGCTAACAAGTTCATGGAAGCTCCAAAACAATATATTTTTTTGTTTCCTGACTGCGAATTGAAAAATGTACTTTCCAGTTTTGTCATAAAATGTCCCCAACTCTCCTCGTAGCTCATTGCTGATCTGATAAATCACAGCTTTGTTACAGAAAATCCACTGAGCTGGGAGGAAAGGTTGTGAATTAGGGGGTGAATCTTAAGGTGCTGATAATTGAAAATAAGATCCTTCAAGCACAGATTCTGTCTCTCAGATTTGACACTACACTGCAGCAGGCTTTGCAGTGTGCTGTGGAACGCGTGGGCCTGGAGAGGTGGGAGGGGGGGTGTGGGTGGAGGGGTTGGGGGTTTTGGGGGGTACCTGAGTGTTGCCAGTGGTCCCGCTGGGTCTCCCTCCCGCCATCTTTAATGTGTTAACAACAACAAGACAAAAAAAAAAAAAAAAAAAAAAAAGTACAAAATTAAAAGAATATAGAGAAAATGTGGGACAAGAACAGATTACGTTAATGACGAAAGGATCAGAAGCGAGCTCCTTTCATATGTGGCCATTTGATACATTACAAAAACCGATTCTGACATCACAGTCAAATGAAAGGATGAATGGTATCCAGTACAGAGGACGACTTTATAGAAACCTCAATTAGGAAACAGTGAAAGCAGAAAACAGAAGTCCAACAGGTCTGTGGAAGAAGTTGTTGCTCGATTCAGCAGATAAAAAAACGAAAACTGAGATTTTTTTCTTGGTTTTGGAAATTTGTATAATTAAAGATTTGTAGAGTGCTTCGAATCTGGATTGACCAATGTCTCAAACAGGTAAACACATGAAGTGTAGATGGTGCTGAGATCAGTTAAATGGCTGACTAATCAAAGCAGCAGTCGATGCTCAATGACAGAAACACGACATAAAGGCCATATAAAAATGTCCCTCTGAGGGATTAATAAAGTATCTATCTATCTATCTATCTATCTATCTATCTATCTATCTATCTATCTATCTATCTATCTATCTATCTATCTATCTATCTATCTATCTATCTATCTATCTATCTATCTATCTATCTATCTATCTATCTATCTATCTATCTTTATATTGCTATATCTATATTGTTCTCAGCCATGTTATATTTATGGAAAGTCTGACAGTTTAAAGACCAATCAGTTATTTGCTGAAATAATCTGAAGATTATTCAATAAGGAATTGAATTTTCCTCCTTGGTGAGTGTGTCTGGTTATTATTTTGACTCACTTCCACCCAGTAACACACACAAGTCCTAACTGATGACTTCAAGCTCCATTTTTTTTAATGTACTTAACGGGGTTGTTCTACAAATTACATTGATATAGTTGTTTTCTTTATTTTGGCTTTTTTAATGTATTAAGTTGGCATATAAAGCATGAGTAATAAACAATTAATCAGTATGATTTACATGACATTACGACGCTGTTAACGGCTGTGCACGTATGCTGCTGTGTGTGGTGTGTGTGTGTGTGTGTGTGTGTGTGTGTGTGTGTGTGTGTGTGTGTGTGTGTGTGTGTGTGTGTGTGTGTGTGTGTGTGTGTGCTCACGTGGGCAGTGTTGTTGTTCTGGCTGGATCGGGACCTTCGTCTGGAGGTGATGCCGATGTTTTCTCCTTTCAGGAGAGAGTGGACCACGTCGTCCAGAAAGGTCATCTGAACCATCGATGGATCCACGTTCTGAGGTTCTAACACCTGAACACACAGCAGATTCCTGTTACACCGTCCGGTACAGCTCCAACATTATCATCAGTAAAATAAACATGAAGAGGATTCAACTCACATTTTTATGGACGCTTTAAAAAATGTTCATCAGTGTTGCAGTATGTAACACATGAGCACACATTTTTATTATTATTAATCTACAGTGTGATTTCAATCACCTGTTACTGCAAATATTTCAAAATAAAGGCCTTGTCAAGAAATAAAGGATTTCTGTCTGCTGAATGCATAGAGGGCTTTTGATTTGAAATGGATTCAGGAAGTGATGAGTTTGTATTAACCAGCCCAAATACACCTTTTAATGTCAATATGACAATTTGTTTTATTGGCTCTCTTGCATGATGCTTTAGATATGATTCAGGATGCACTGTTTAATGTTCAAACACTGTGTAGTTTTATCTGGATGAAAAGAGCTATGAACATTGCGTTGTTTGGGTTGCACTTCGGCAGCACTGCAGCTTCCTTTCAAGCAGATAAGTGTTCATCTTCTGATTCTCTGAGGTCTCTCCTCACCTCATCCATGTTAACTAAGTTCTTTGCTCTGATCATATTATATCACTTCTTTTTCAAGTTGAGTTTTTCTGACAGTCTCCTCCTTGACACTTGCCATTATATGTTGTGAAGTTCAGCACGGTAGCGTGTTCCTTAGCATGTTCCAGATTTGCCATCGGTCTCAATCCCACTGCCCCCCTTTTCACCCACCTCCCCTTTCCCCCTCAAACTGTGGCTGATTAGCTCAGAGCAGTGTTGTGTGGTTTGGTGAGTTTGTTTCCCCTTTATGGAGCCGGAGCTGTGCACAAACAGTGGCTCAGCGCACACGCAGGTCCAACAGCTAATGCACCGGGGCAGAATCACAGACTCCAATTTGAACTGAGGAGAGTCCATCTGCTGCTCCACTGCAGAGCATCCTGTGTGTGTGTGAGTGAATATTACAGTCTGGTACCAAACATGTGAAACCATGGTAACTGTAAACATAAACGATGGGGATACCTTCCTCCTCAAAGTGCTTAGAAGACAAAAATTTAAAAACCAAAGACAGAAATGGAGGTAGCATTTGGGGATAAAAATAAGTACTCTAAAATGTCCCCGTTTTGTTTGCCTCCATAATATAACATAATTCCCAATATTCCCTGTATTCATCTTGTTATTCCATTTCATGCAGTATGTTACATACAAACTGTATAAATATATTTTAAAGACAAATGATGAAGAACGTGTGTGTGTGTGTGTGTGTGTGTGTGTGTGTGTGTGTGTGTGTGTGTGTGTGTGTGTGTGTGTGTGTGTGTGTGTGTGTGTGTGTGTGTGTGTGTGTGTGTGTGTGTGTGTGTGTGTGTGTGAGAGAGTACCTGGTCATTCATAACAACCATGTTTCGACTGAAGAGGTCGTGGTGTGTAATGATGCCAGTGAACCACTGGGTGGCCGAATCTTGTCTGTACACACGCACCCGGTAGCCATTCAATGAATAAGGACCTGCAAGAAAACAGTTCCATCAAGTGTTATGATCTCACTGTTAAAGGTGTAAAATAACAGTAAAATGACCAAAGCAGTCAGCAAAAGAGACTCAGTCGAAACTTAGTACATGGCCGGACCATATGTATTGTAATAATGACACATAGTTACAGCTAAATAGCTTACCTTGCATAAAAATTTCCTGCACTTTCTGGTCTTTGAGCCAGCCCCTCACTTCTTCATGGAGCTGCGGGTTGTCTCTTAACACTGGGTTCTGACTGTCCACCTCATCCTGAAAGACACACCGATGACAAGAAATGATCAACCAACCCACTGCAACACAAACCTGGTTGAAGTGGCTCCACACGAAGACACACAGAATCATCTGGACACATCTGGGCCCTGTCACTGCAGGGAAACTGGACTTTTTAGGGGTTAATAAAGGTAATTAGGGCAGGTCAGCTGTGTGTGTGTGTGTGTGTGTGTGTGTGTGTGTGTGTGTGTGTGTGTGTGTGTGTGTGTGTGTGTGTGTGTGTGTGTGTGTGTGTGTATAAATATCTAAACAATAGAAGCATCATTTATCCTCCTAAATGAAATGCAGGGTTCAATGTAACACTGGGCCAGCAGCCAAAAACATGAATATTCTTCTTTCTCCAAAATGATGGGGATTTATTTACACAGTATGGAAAATAGACATGTTTAAATCAGAGTTGGTTGTTTCTGCTATTAGAACAGAGTTTTTAATAACACTGCGGAAAGTATGGATGACCTTAATGATAAACTTTTGTGTCAAGAGCTTATAGATCTCAGTGTTTCCCACCGGGGGGAGAATTTCTTTGCGGTGGTGGACTGCACCACCCGAACCTGACCAATCACTGTTGAATATGTTCACTTTGGCCATGAACATCCAACGTGGTAACATTATGACAGGAAATAAGGAAAAGCATAATAATAATGAGGGGGGAAAAACACACACACACGCAAATAAATACAGGTAGAGAATTACTGCTGTGTAAACTGGTCACAACCAACAGTGAGATGCTGTAAAAACTAAGTTTTAAATAATAACATGACAGATTTTCACATCTGTTGTGTTGCTGAGAAAGTAAACCATAAAATTGTTCCTCCGTCATCAACTTAACAAACAACTGATCACAATGGGACTTTATGTATACACAGACAGACAGACAGACAGACAGACAGACAGACACACACACACACACACACACACACACACACACACACACACACACACACACACACACACACACACACACACACACACACACACACACACACACACACACACACACACACACACACACACACGACATCCAACAGAGAAATTATCTGCCTTTGAAAACACTCAACGGGAGAGAAAACAAATGCTTACTTTTCTGTGTTTTACACTCACGGGATGAGAGATGAGGAGAAAAAAACTCAAAAGAATAAAAAAGTGGATGATACTTATTTTGTTGTTCGATGGGACACATTACAGAGAGGAAGAATATCAAAAATTATATTTACCACTCGCACTCACACACACACACACACACACACACACACACACACACACACACACACACACACACACACACACACACACACACACACACACACATAGCAATACAACGCGCCCAAGAGATGTGAGTGAGAGGAAGCCAAACATCAGTCTGCTCTGTAGCCACACGGTTTAACCAGGTTATCTATCTGGAGAAATGAGTTGTGGACACGACAAAAAAAAAAGATGTTACAGAAAGAAATACTGAGCCAAACATTACTATTGCTTAAATATTTCCAAGATCATATGAGCTGGTTTAATTTGCATCAGAAGTATTTTATAGTTGTATAAGTCAGAAGGTCAGAAGTCTGATAAATTGGAGCAAAAAAATTAATTTTTGAATGTTTTTTCGTCATTCATCCAATCCGACACGTCAGTTAGCTGACTGTCATTATTCTCTACATACTACCACAACAGAAAAACTGATAGTTTATCAATGGAGCTCAACAGAAATATGACTTCTCAGTGCAGCCGAGTGGAGGCTGAGACTCAGACGAGATGAGGCCACAGCTTTCATTTCACCTTCACATCTCTCCGTCGTCCTGCTGCAGTGTTCTACTTTCGCAGCTCCGAATGAAACCAGCGTAGACGCTAAAAATAGCGCGCTGGGAAGCAGCGCGACACAGGTCAGCGTACAGGCGGTGCACATGCTCCTATGTTTGTCATTGTGATGACTGATGACCACGGTTGTTCCAAAAGGCTCGCTGCTCTAATTATCAATCAGTTCCAATGATTCTACACACAATAACACTGCTTCAGGACAACAATGAAGTATAATAAGGCAATTCACAACATATAATTTCCTCATGTGTGTTTATGTGTCAAAGGAAATGAAATTAAAGTCCTAAACAGCCAGTTTATAAAGAAGCGTTCATCACACGTCCACCAACACTTTTTATTTTACATGTTTTATCACTTTTAACAGGAGCTGGCAGACGTATTTCACCACAGAGACCAGGAGCAGCTTCTACTCAGTGATTCTGTTTTATTCATACAGCACCAGATCACAACACGGGGCATCTCAGGGCGCTTAAAGCAGTAAGAACAAGACCTTCCAACAGTGATGTGAGTAGAACTTTTACAGCCTCAGAGAGCCCTCTCGTTTCTTATGTTTGGCTATGCACTCACACACATATGTTGCTGAGTCTATTTAAACCTCCCACCACTGTCATCTATCGTGACTCACCGTAGGCCTGCTTAGACATACCACACACGCTATACGGCATTGCTACGGCAACATGTTTAAAATCTTCTATCATGGTAACACTGTTTGTCATTTCATATCACAATATTAAACGCAGAAATTGCCAATGCACTGAACAAATAAATGTACTTTATCATTTTTTTTTATAAACAAATCCAACACTGGCATAAAGCAGCCCTGCCTAATAAAGTCAAAATACAATAGTCAAAAGTGATGTATTATAAAATACATCACTTTTGACTATTCAAGTAGATTGAAAATAGTCAAACCTCATACGCAACCCTACAAGAAGCCCACCATCCAACGTAAATGATGGAGAGGAAAACTGTTCATTTATAGTTTGTTTTATAGTCGTGCCGACATACTTCCACGTTCGAGGACCAGAATATGTGACGTTGCCAACCAGGATGGGACGATTTCATCAACACCTTTTAAAATCTGAGTATAAAAAGAGGCCTTTTCAACAGCAAATTGGATTTCTTATGTGTTTTAATAATACTGACAGAGATATTTCATGATCTCCTGAATAAAATATATGACGGATAAACACTCTGTCTCCAAGCATTTCCTTGGACTGTGTCTACGCCTCGAGGCTATTTGTTCAAGCTCTGCTGTGAGTGAAACAAAAGGGCTGAGGAGCACACACACACATCAGAGCGTGACACGGAGACATCTTGTACCCCGGGTAATTAGAAACATAACAACAAATATGACACACATCTACATATATATGGAGACAAAAACAGATGGCTTGTTAAAAACTTCAAACACTTCCTTTTGGGGGGGGGTTACTGGTTGTTACCATGGAAACGCTGAGGCTGAAGCAAAAGAGAACAAACTGTGAGAGTTTCTGATGTTACTCTTAAGACTCGTATTCACATGGTTGCTCAGTAACTGAAGTGATGAATGTGGCTTCCTGCTGTGTGTGTGTGTGTGTGTGTGTGTGTGTGTGTGATGTTTTGTGCTTCGTATCAAGTCTACAGTACAGAATTATTCATAACCATGTCACATTTTCATTCATATGATCAGTAGGTTTCATCATCTGTAAATTACTTTAAACAAGAGACAAAACTTTGGGAAACATTTTGACAGAGATGTTAATAATACATCCTAAAAACTAGTTCCATGTTTTTCTGCTCATGCAGTAGTTTTCTAGTCCATGACTGGTCGATTGTAAGTCATGGCTCAAACCAGAAAGTGTGGCTGCTTTACATTATATTTTTCATAGAAATGTAAAAAAAAAAAAAAGTAATTTCCATCTCTTTTGCAATGTCTGAACATCCTGTCTCACTTTGTGATGCCATTTCCAGCCAGAAGTAAAGTATTGGTCACTAGACATGAAAATGTGACATGGGTATGAATGAATTTGGGCTTAACTGTATATATTTCATAGACTGAAACCATCTTTAAAAGGGGTGAGGAGTGCTCAAAACGTCTTCACTTTGAACATCATATTAACTCCAACCCAAACTGAAGAGATTTCAGCTGTTTGTATGCAACTGGACTTTCATACTTAAGTCATGTGATGACAACTGAGAACACGTTAGCTAGGAGATCACAAATGTAGTTTTTTTTTCATGGTACTTCCCATATCAAGGACATATCAAGAGGTTTCCAGGCAGTACATATGTGTAATATTTGTGGACACAGAGACACAGCTCCACACAGGCAGATCATTTCACTCAAGAGACTCACTGTTAGTCTAAAAACCGCAGACAGACACTGCTATCTGGATGTTAATGACACAGATTAGTGATTGTCACACAAACCAGAAAACAACGAAGAGATTAATTTGTCCTTCAGAGAAGTTACTAAATGAATGTTGATTATTTCAGTACCTTAGAGTGATGTCATCCGGCCAATTTAACTGTCACGAGCTAAAATGAGAAGCCCATTGATGGAAGCTGGAGAGCGAGCAGCAACGTGTAAGGCAATCTATCTCTGGCAACAGTGGAACTTGACACCACAGGTGTCTGTGTGAGCATGTGTTTGGACGGGTTTGTGTGTGTGTGTGTGTGTGTGTGTGTGTGTGTGTGTGTGTGTGTGTGTGTGTGTGTGTGTGTGTGCATGCACAAAGTGTTGTCAAAGTAAGATCACACTGGAACAAATGTAGTGTGTGTGTGTGTGTGTGTGTGTCTTTGTGGCAGCTGCTGCCCCCCTCCCCCATCCCACCAGACTCACTGCAAACCTCCTCCTCTTGCTTATAATCACTCACAGAAGTGACCTTCCAGACAGATTACTGCTTCACTACTGCATGCACTACCCTGTGATTCAAATATGTATGTAATCTACAGTGGTGTGAAAAAGTGTTTGCCCCTTTCCTGATATCTTATTTTTTTGCATGTTTGTCACACTTAAATGTTTCAGATCATCAAACAAATTTAAATATTAGTCAAAGATAACACAAGTAAACACAAAATGCAGTTTTTAAATGAAGGTTTTTATTATTAAGGGAGAAAAACAATCCAAACCCACATGGCCCTGTGTGAAAAAGTGTTTCCCCCTAAACCTAATAACTGGTTGGGCCACCCTTTACAGCAACAACTGCAATCAAGCGTTTGTGATAACTTGCGATGAGTCTTTTCCAGCTGTGGAGGAATGTTGGCCGACTCATCTTTACAGAGTTGTTGTTGGAATTCAGCCACATTGGAGGGTTTTCCAGCACCAACCTCCTTTTTAAGGTCATGCCACAGCATCTCAATAGGATTCAGGTCAGGACTTTGACTAGGCCACTCCAAAGTCTTCATTTTGTTTTTCTTCATCCATTCAGAGGTGGACTTGCTGGTGTGTTTTGGATCATCGTCCTGCTGCAGAACCCAAGTTGGCTTCAGCTTGAGGTCACGAACAGACGGCCGGACGTTCTCCTTCAGGATGTTTTGGTAGACGGTAGAATTCATGGTTCCATTTATCACAGCAAGTCTTCCAGGTCCTGAAGCAGCAAAACAGCCCCAGACCATCACACTACCACCACCATATTTTACTGTTGGTATGATGTTCTTGTTCTGAAATGTGGTGTTACTTTTACGCCAGATGTAACGGGACACACACCTTCCAAAAAGTTCAACTTTTGTCTCGTCAGTCCACAGAGTATTTTCCCAAAAGTCTTGGGGATCATCAAGATGTTTTCTGGCAAAAATGAGACGAGCCTTAATGTTCTTTTTGCTCAGCGGTGGTTTTGGTCTTGGAACTCTGCCATGCAGCCATTTCTGCCGAGTCTCTTTCTTATTTCATGGAGTCATGAAGACTGACCTGAACTGAGGCAAGTGAGGCCTGCAGTTCTTTGGATGTTGTCGTGGGGTCTTTTGTGACCTCTCGGATGAGT